>NW_020864641.1:0-9032 GCF_003713205.1 Coffea eugenioides
GCACGTTGGATCACACAGGAGAAATGAAAATCAAGGAGATAGAGGTTACCTCCCTTGCAATCGGGCCCCAATGAAGTGAAATCACTTATTTATCCTCCAAAATAAAAGAAATGGTCAAGGTACCAATTTATTTGGGAAAATTAAAGGAAATAGGCAAACACAAGCTCACTTGGTCATAAAGCCCCTAAAATCATGAATTAAGTGCAATTGAAACAAAGCATGGTAGTCAATTGAAACAAACAAACAATGAAGTTGTAAAATTGAAAGCTACCAAGGGCCAAATTGAGGAAATCATTCAATTGATTGGGCCATAGTAGGACAAGGGGAGACTTGGAGGGCCAAAGTGATAAATCCGGAAATTAATTTCATGCAAGACATGCAAAACTACGTAGGAACCTCTTGCAACAAGGAAATGCAGTCTGCTGCAATTTTTACATGAAGTGTGGCGATTTCAGCAAAACAATGAAGCCTCTAAACGAACGCAATCCAAATGGGCAAGGAAACTATAAGGAGATCGAACATTTTTCCCCCTCTTCGAAACACAAAAACCCAGAAAAACAAGAGCATTCAAATGCTAAAGAAAATAATCCAGCAACCTTGGTTCATTCTTCCTAACTCATGCTGTCAAACTGAAACTAGCAAGATAGATGCCTAAATCAGTCTTGGTGAACTGCTGCGGGGAGCATGGGAGACAGCAAACATAAAGATGGAACGCAGCTTTCTTGATGCAACTAAAAAAATCAGTCAAAACCAATATGGATTCTGCCAAGTGACTGAAACAAAATTTCTGCTGCAACATTCATTCCAGAATTTTCTTTCTGCAACGTAAAAGCATTCAAATGCAAGTTTTGTAAACAAGAAGCCAGCAACGACCTTCACTCAATCACCATGATACTATGCGTGAAAGGGAAGACTCAGACCAAGGAAGGAAAAAAAACGAAATTTCTGGTTCATTCCAGGTTATTTTCAAATCAGGATTCGCTGCTGCAATTTTCATTCCAGAATTTTCTGCGACTAAGTTCTAGATGCAATCTCCTTTTCATTCAAATGCAACTCATGTCTCTATAGATCAAAGTAACAAGATAACCAAGCTTTCTTTTAACTTTTCAACATAAAAGTTTACGTTTAAGCTCCAGAAGTTCATACGAAACAGAAATCTAGCAAGCATCAAATGACCATAATTTCAAAATTTCTGCATTTTCCAGTTGCAGCTTTGCCGCCACTTCCCTTGATAATTAATAACAGATTTGCATATGATATTCCTACCCAAACCACCAGCAAGCCATTAAATGCTCGACAAACACATGAATGGGAGAACCAGAGAGTAAAAACAAAAGAAATTTATTTGGGTAACGCAGCTAGAAATTTACTAAAAGCACAATCAACCATGACCCATAATGAAACAGCAACATTCTTTCGTGCATTTTGGGCATGACTCAGATTCGTCCAGAGAACTTCAGCATCCAACAGATAAGCCAAGGAAAGACACGAAACGAAAAGAACATACCAACGAAAGAGACGAAGCAATGGCCAGACCGTGCATCAGAAACGGTGAATGGTTCGCTGTCTTGATAGATGATCGAGCTCCGCAGGAGATCCACGAGACCTGCTGCAACCTTGATGAAAGAATCCGCAAGTGAAAGTATGGAGATCCGGCAACACACCCCCCTGGCAGTCACTGGTTCCTCTTCCGTGAGTTTTTCTTTTCTTCTCCCAAGCTGCGCCTTTCTTTCCTCTCAAAACTCTCCCAGCCGTCCCTTCGATCTTCCAGCCGCCACTTTCTTGCTTCATCAGCCCTCCCGCAGCTATCTCTCCTGTTTAGTTTCCTTGGCTGTTGTGCCGTCCAAAAGAAACCCTTCCCAGCCGTCACTAGCCTTCCCCCCTAGCCGCTGTCTCCCTCTGTTTTTCTCTTCTGTTGGCTAGTTCTCCTTTTTCTGTTTGATAGCTCTCTCCTTTTCCAATTTTTGCAGCCGTCCACTCTTTCTAACTCTCCCCCGTTCAGATTTTTTCTCCGTCACTTTTCTGGTTCCTCTTTATATTCTAACTCAGCCGTTCTCTCAGCCCTTCAATTTTTTTCCTCCCCCTCCGCTCGCTGCCTTTTCTTTTGTTGCCTTCTAAAACTTATCCTCTCTCTTGTTTCTGTTTTCTGATGCCCGTAACTACTGGAACTCCCCCTCTCTCCTTGCGGCTACCCTCAAATGCAAAACCCCTTCTCCAAACCCTTCATCCTACGGCCTCCCTTTGCTGCTTCTTTTTCTTTTCATTTCAATCCCTACACCTTGCATAGAAGCTTCCTCTATTAGCCAGGTGTCTGGCCACCTGGAAACACCAGCCCTCTTCCTCTAAAAATTGCAGCCAAAGGGCTGCCCGAGCCCTTTCTTGCAAGCTGCGCAAATACGCAGCTTGCATGTCACGACGCCCCTTTTTTTTTTTTAAAGTAATTTAACACAAATGATAATAAAAATAAATAACAAAAATAATTTAATTAACATTGGGTAAATAAATAAACTAGAAGCAACAAGTGCAATTCCATTTTTCTTTTTTCATTTTCCATTTTCATCTGTTTTTCTTCACTTTTTTTTTTTTTCAAAATAACTTAACAAAAATAAGTAAGATGCTAAAAGATTGATTTTAAAAGACATAAAACATATTTTTTTGGAACACTTTTCTTTTTCCTTTGAGAAATTCTAGCTAAAATGGCTAAAATGACTAAAACTAAAAGTAAATAAACTAAATGTGACAATTAAAAATAGAACAAATAAAAACGAATAGTAAATAAATAAATAAATAATAAAACACCAAAAATTTGGTGTCTACAGTTTGCCCCTCTTTGTCTGAGTTTTGAAAAAACTTGAGACAAAGAAGTAGACACCAAATACTTACCTGTGTTATTTGGCTGTGAACGACTCGAACGATGGGGCTGACCCCTACACGAAATTTAAAACGGGGCTGACCCGAACAACAATTTAAAACGGGACTGGCCCGAACAGGAATTTAAGACGGGACTGACCCGAACAAGAATTTTAAAAATGGGACTTTAAATGGGATAGACTCACGGGATAGACCCGGACTGAAATGTAAATGGGATAGACCCACGGGATAGACCCGGACAGAAATGTAAATGGGATAGACCCACGGGATAGACCCTGACAAAATAAATGGGATAGACCCACGGGATAGACCCGGACTGAAAAGTAAATGGGATAGACCCACGGGATAGACCCGAACTGAAATTTTAATCATGGGACGCACGCTAGTGGGATTGACCCAACAGCTAGCGGCGGTACAAAATAAAATGCCCACTGGCGGGACTCACCTCACACTCCAGTGGCTGTGAATGAAATGCACACAGGCGGGACTAACCTCTGCTCCAGTGGCTGTGAAAATGAAATGTTCTGACAAATGGACAGTGGGATTAAACCCGAGCCTGCCAAGGTTGGCGGGATGAAACCCGGTCCCAATTTGATAAAAATGGTCAGCGGGATCATACCCGGTCCTGCCGAGATTGGCGGGATGAAACCCGGTCCCAATTTGATAAAAATGGTCAGCGGGATCATACCCGGTCCTGCCGAGATTGGCGGGATGAAACCCGGTCCCAATTTGATAAAAAGCGGTCAGCGGAAATGGTCAGCGGGATTATACCCGGTCCTGCCGAGATTGGCGGGATGAAACCCGGTCCCAATTTGATAAAAACGAAGCTGGCGGCACTAAATCCAGGCCCAACTTGATGTTTGAAATGTTGGCGGCACAAAATCCAAACCCCACGTGGTTTGGTGAATGGTCAGTGGGATAAGACCCAATCCTGCCATCCAATTGATCAAGAAATTGGATTTGATCTTGTCAAGATACAAGAAATTAAATTTGATTTTCCAAGAAACAAAAATTTGAACTTGACTTTGAATTTTCCTGATTTTTCGAGAGAATCTTTTCAAAATTTGCCCCAGTGTAGGGCCCTTTTTCCCTCTTTCTTCTCTTTCTTCGGCATCGAACTTCCACATCACCGAATGCTCCTTCGTCGATTTCAACTATGAATACCTGCACAGGGGGCTTACATGCACTCAAATTTTCATGAAAAAGGCAGCGTGATTGATTTGAAAGTCTTGCTTGAGTCTTTGACGAAATCCTCAAATGGACTATAAAAAATTTTGCCCCAGTGTGGGCTTATTTTGTGAAATCTTGGAAATAAAAATTTTGCCCCAGTATGGGCCCATTTGATTGCAAGAAATTGGTTTGGATGTCTCTCCATTTATTTGAACCAAGAGAAATCACACTTTCCAAAACTTAGAAAGTAATCATATATACAACGTGAAGAAATTTGAACGTTGAGTTTGAACTCATGGCGAAATTTCATGATGAATCTCTCAGAATAACACCAAATTTTCATCCTCACTTTTAGCATCGGTGCCCAGAGTGGCGGGTCACCACTTCTTGTTGGCTCATCTTTCAGGGCTAATCGAATGGGGTGTTATTTCTGATTTGGAAATGGCTAAAGGAAATGGAAGGTCAAGACTTGGCTTATTTTGTGCCCCAATTGTATGTACTCTATTCAATATCACATCTTAGTGAAAGCAAAGAGTTTGTCACCCTTATTTCTTAAGAAAACTTAGTCAACGTATAAGCTTCATGGGCTTGCAAAATTTCGGGTAGAAATGATAGCTAAACATGTAAAAACTGGTTATACCCTTATGATCACGAATGATTGATGGACTTCTTATGAGCATATCCTCACTTTGGGTCGTCATGAAGGAATAAGTCAACGATGGACTTTATTAGCTTGTAATTTGGCTTGAAAACGATAGTTAAAAGATAAGTCTTTCAAGGACATTGCACCGAAGATCGCATTTTTCCCAAAATTGCCCCTATTTTGAACCCAAAGATCTCAGAATTTGTTGGTATTCTTCTCATTATTCAACAGGGACTTCAACATCGAATTTTCTGCATTTTCTTGCATTTACTTTTCTTGCTTTGCTTTTTGCCTTTTCTTTTTCTGGTGGGTTTTCACATGATGAGTAGCGTCAACCCCATACTCAGGCAATTCAGAAATACAGCTAAAATTTTCAGCATCAGAAATTTTCTTGACAAGGCCATTGCAAAGAACAGAAGTCAGGACTTTCGGCTTTGTAATGGGGTTAGGTGGGGTGTTTAGAAAAGTTAAGACTTGAAGGCAGATTTCAAGAGTGGTTTAAGTAATCTGAGATCGCATTGTTGTGCCAACCCTATGTTAGGGTTAAGTCAAAATTTGCCAGAGCTTGTGCTCAATTGAGGCTTTTTCTCTTTCATTTTCTTTCGATTTTTCGGCCTTCTGCCATTCTTTTGAACTTTCACAAAATTTGCCCCAGTTTATTTTTGAACTGAGGTTCTCTTTTCTTCCTTTGTTTTTGATCTTGTTGCTTTTCACTTTTTCACTTCTTGAAATTTTCTTTTCAACTCAAACTCGCCCCCAGTGTGGGGTTTGCGATTCTCAGGGGTTGCCAAATGAAATATTTTATTCTGAAGGCTCAAAAGGGATAACTAGGGATAGAATGTTTAATTGGAAAAGAAGATGGCCTGACTTGTATTCCGTTCCTTACAATAACTCCGAAAGGAAACTTTCGTTAATGGGAAATTTTTGGCATGTATCTGAATTAACTGATTGAGGAAGACCCTTGTTCATCCATACTTGTGAAACATAGGCGATCCACGCGGACAAAACTCTTCTTTTTTTCCTTCAAAATTGGAACCCAAGTGGAATCAAATTTCCCCAATTTGCGGTTCCCTTCCTATTTTAGCATTTTTGCTTTTCCCCTCCTTATTCTAGCATTTTTTGCTTTTTCCCTTTTTGGAAAATTCTCCAATCTCCCTCCCCAATGTGGGGTGCGATCATATGTGCACTCGAAAAGAACCACCAATTTTTAGCTCAAATGAGGATGCAAGAGATGATCAGTGTTTAGGTTGTAGAAATGATGGCCAAAGTATCATTCTTACGCTTCATGACAATCAAAGTAATACAATGCTCATTGAGAACCCATTCCCTTTTGAAAGTTTTCCAATGTAGGGTAGAGATCATTAAGGCCTTTATTTGAAACGAAATTATCCTTTCAAAAGCTCAAATGGGAGAGCAAATGATAAAATGTGTATAGGTAGAGAAACGAATGCTCAAAGTATGATTCCAAATTTTCAAAACAAACAAGAATAATGCACATTTTTGCTTTCACTTAGATGTGATTGAATCGGATTAGTCACCGCGGACATTTTCAAGCAAAAGTTGCCCCAATTTATCAATCAATGTGACTGACTTTATTTTGGGATTAAGTGAAGGAGAAAGGTATCTCATGGGCCTTCTGAATGACCTCTTTTAATTTTTTTTTTGAGCACTCTTATTGTGTAGCTCGGATCACCAATCTGGTGTATACATTTGTGAGTTTTTAGGCCAGAGGTTGAAAAATCTCAATTTGAGCTTATTTCTTAAAATTCACCATGAAATCTCTTAATGAGCTCAATAAAGAATGAAATGTACATGAATATACACAAAACAATACTTGTACAAAAATTTTATTGCTGAAAAAGTTTGAAACAAAATTTCTCATTCAATTACGATACAAATGAGAAGAGAGAAACTTTTAAAGAGCTTCACATATACACTTTTTGTCTCCTTTTCTTTTGGCACAAAAATATATTAACAAGTCAAATATACAGAATCTTCCTTGAAAGCAATTATGAAATCTCCTAGAAGCTCTTAACCTAGAGTTTTCAGATGGATTTTTATGTTCCCATTGTTGGATCTGCCCAAGAATCAAATAATACTTTCCAAACCTCATTGGATCAAAAATTGTTATCCAATATAGGGAAATATTTTCATCTTATTGAAACCTTTTTATGAATGCAGGGGAGGGGGAAACAAAAGAAAAATACCCCGAGTTAGTAAACAAGAATATAAAATCGGTATGCATGTCCTATGGGGGAACCCTTTTATGCCAAGGGTAGGCCTAGCATGAAAATGCAATCCTCTAGGGTAGGCACTATACCATACCTGACGGATCCAATCAGCTTATGGAGTGAAAAATAATTTGAAAAAAATTTGGCCCATTGGAATGAGAAGAGACGTTTGTCAAAATGAGGATCTCGTCCGAAGGGATTGATCACTTTTGATCGGTACAAGATTTTGCAAAAACGCACGGGTTTGACCTTGACGAACTTCCTATCAAAGAGATTGGAATTCGTTGATAAAATTTCTCAGTGAATTACGGGTCAAAACCCTAATTGATCAAGTGATTGGATGCAATGGACGGTTTTCTTCAAGATCGTCTAGGTTTTCTATTTTGAAATTCAACATTGAAACCCTAATTGGTCAAATGAAATCAAAAGTCGACCGGATTACCCTAAAAAGGGAAACAGGTCAAATGAATTGAATGAACTTTAATTTATCCAAAACTAATCAGATCACCCTAAAAAAAGGGTAAATTGATCAAATAGATTGAACGAAATTTGATTTATTCAAAATCGGCTCGGTTGCCCTAAAAATGGGTAAATTGGCCAAATGAATGAAATTGAACTAGTGATTTAAAAAATCGGCCGAATGACCCTAAAAAGGGTAAATTGGTCAAATGAATTGACGATTTATTCAAAATCGACCAGGTGACCCTAAAAAGGGTAAATTGGTCAAATGAATTGATGATTTATTCAAAAATCGACCAGGTGACCCTAAAAAGGTAAAATCGACCAGGTGACCCTAAAAAGGGTAAATTTGGTCCAAATGAATTAACGATTATTGAAAAATCGACCAGGTGACCCTAAAAAGGGTAAATCGACCAGGTGACCCTAAAAAGGGTAAATTGGTCAAATGAATGAAATTGAATGAATTGGCAAAATGGTTTGGTTGAATTGTCCGGCCATTGGTTATTTCAAAATTATTGAGGTGCATTAGTCTATGACCTTCTAAAAATCAAATTTTTGGCCTCAATTTATTTATCGTCTCAATAGGAGGAATCATTTGTGAATTTCTTCAAATTAATGTCCTTTTACGCAAGGGATTTTTACCAATTTTTGATAAAAATGGCCAAAAAGTGATTATTAGATGCTCATATTCCAAAGATCACTCTATGAAAATGATCGGATCCTACCTTACCTTGTGCACTACCCCTTTGGATGGTACAAAATGTAAACGTGCAAGTCTCACTAGATTAAGTATCCGAGACACAAGGTGGCTTATTCCTGACACGGGATCCCCTAAATGGCATTCCCTTTCTAGGGTTTATGCATGATGTCATTTTATTAAAACGATGTAAATATGTGACAAATATGGCCTAAAGGATATAAATAATGCAACGGGGGGAAAAGGTCTAAACATGAAATGTACTTATTGAAAATCAAGTGTAATAACTGAAATTTAAACATGTGAGTCATCTAGTGGGGTAAGTCACTAAAAGAGCGCCAAAGAGGCCTCTTGTTGCTAAGGCATATGAATGCAAGCCAGGAAAACAAAAGAATGGTTAGTGCAATTGATAGTACACATAACACATTGGGAGCAATTAAGAAATAGGGTGTAATATAATACCAATAAAGCAGTAAAATAGGGGCTAAAAACCACGCTTCCTCGTGCCACTATATAGGTGTCGACTCTAAAATAGGGTAAGGCTGACTCTAGCCTAGGAAAATGCTAATATGGATGCATGAGGTTTGGTTCACTAATGCCTAGACTCGATAAAGCTTCGGCTCCCAAGCCTTCAGACCTAAAGGCGAAGGGTCATCACTCCCAGGGCCTTTGATCGGTGGCTCGAGTGATCCCTTAGGTAGCGCTATGGGCGCAGAGCACACCATCCGCCTACCCAAGGCAATCGGTCCTAGTCCTACAAGGCGGTGTGGGATGGCGCCCACGAAAAACAAAATAAAATGGGATAAAGCAAGTAAACGTGCACGTATGAAGTGTTCCCCTGTTTTGAGGGAAAGGGTTGAGAACCACGCGAGGCACTAAGGGTGACACACCCCCCCCCCCCAAATGCAATGCAAGCGCGAGATAAACAAGTAAACAACATCCAATCAACCAATCACACATA
>NW_020864642.1:0-115550 GCF_003713205.1 Coffea eugenioides
ACCACGTAAGAGTCGGGGAGATTCACTCCAACTGACTTATGCTGCCATAGCATAATTAATCATGTAAACACATCATGTATATATGCTCTCCAAGCATTTCATATCTAGCATTTCAAGTAATCACATAAATATGCTCTTTAAGCATTTCATAACGAATAGTTCAAATATACATACTTCAGGTATTTCATGTTGAGTAATTCAAGTATACATACTTCAAGTATTTCATGTCGAGCAATTCAAGTATACCTCATTCGAATATGCATGAGTGTGGTAAATTCTTATCATATAGCACTTAACACTTAATGACCATGGGTTAAGCATGTCATAGACTTATTCCAATTACGTATTCCTATATGGAACACTCACCTATTGCAACAAGAGAGTAAATACTCAAACAAGTGTCTAGGCGTCCACTTCGAGTTCTTCTTGAAGGTCCCATTGAGCACCTGAGCAAATAACCATTAACTATTATACACTATCACTTAGAACTCCTACTTATCAAAGAAGGTTGTACAATCTAAAGGGAATTCATGAATTGGGCCTTAATTATTAATAATCGAGGCTCAAGAGTAAAGTTTTAAAGTCTAAAGAGAGAGACTAACATTTTTCATGAAATCGAGTTCAAAATGTTCAATCGGTATCGAGAAAAGAAGGCAAGTTTCCAAAATCTCATTTTCTAAGAAATTGCCAAATTTCAGCTTTGGGTGTCAATTCTAGAAAAATCGTATCTTGCACTACGTAGGTCCAAAATTGGAAAGCTTGATACCATTGGAAACTACATTCCGAGTACTACAAGTTTCTAGAAGACACTTTTCCATGATTCCAAATGGAAGGTATTCAAAAGTTGGATCAAAGTTACTGCTGTAGAATACTAAGACAGTTTCAAGGTTGGTTTTTGGCCAATTTTGGAAATTCGGCAAAATTCACTTGTTTTGAACTAACCTTTGAAATTTGGAAATCAAATAGTGTTGCAATCCAAGAGTATAACAAAACAAGCGGATTGAGAAACGGAGTTTCGAGCACCAAGATATAGTAGCCCCAAGTTGCTGAAAAAGTTAAGACTGTTGGGCTATTTTCCAGGTTTGAAGACTAGATTAGAAGTATCATTTGGTCATCGAGTTGGCATTGGAAATACATCAAGCTTGGTACACTAAATCTTCCATGTGTGAACAACATTTCTACCAAGTTTCATACAAATACCCTCACGGTAAGGCAGTCATTAAAACAACCAAAGTTTATGAAGAGTTTCAAGGCTAAACTACCTTCTCACTTTTCTTTTGTTTACAAACTTTTTGTACCATGAAATCAGTTCCAAATCTCTCCAGTATGGAAACCGAGAGTTCATAACATCCACTGAGCAATTTAAAGGCCATTGACATCCAAATTTTTGAAATAAAACTCCCCAAATCAAATTTGACCATTTGGCTAAGAGAAAACGAAAAGTTTCCAGATTCGGTGAGCGAATTTTGGGGCATCATTTGCATATCAAAATGGTCTTAGAATATCACCAAATTTTGCACAATTAAACCTCCATATGAGGACCACTCCTCTATCAAATTTCAATTGAAATTTCACACGGAAAGGTAGTTAATTAAACCATCAAAGTTCAAGAAATTTCCCAAGGCAAAACTGTCTTTTAGCTCTTCTTTCTTTTTAAACATTTTGTCCAATGCAACCAACCCAAATCTGGTTTATTTGTAAAACAAAGTCCAAGGAGCATCTAATATAAAGTTTGGTAGATGTTGGACATCAAAGTTTTCAAAACAACAAGTCCCAAATCAAGCTAGGCCATTCAACTAGTCAAAAGAGGATTTTTACTCACTGCATCAGTTTCGAAATATGGCCACAACTCACTCAATTCAACTTGGAATCGGGCGTGGTTGATGGCGTTGGAAAGATCTCACATAAATCTGAATTTTCTCAGAAGAAACCATTTTCAAATTCCATTCACAAACAGCTCGTTTTTGAGCATCAAGAAGCAATTTCTGTCCTGTCTCCTGGAGAGCAACGAAACAGGGCAGTGATTTTCAAACGAATGGTGTGGCTTACTCAAGTGGAACCAGAACGTGCATTTGGTACCAATGAAAAGCTGGGAATGTCTAGTTTCCATTGCCACAAACGGAACTTGATTTCGACATCGGAGCAAATAGTTATGGCCGATACAAAATGACTGCCTGGGCAATACGGGATTCATTTTCCAGTTTTGCTAACTTTGGAAATCAACTCATTTGACTAACCAAATCATGTTATTTTTCAATGAAATTTTGTACACACTCACACTAACATGTAAACAATATAATCAAGTCATTAGAACCTCAAAATTTTGCACAAAAATGGTCGGACAAGGCAGGGGTAAAACGGTCACTTTTGCTTCTTGCACCCAATGAAGTTTCTATCAATTACACACCATTAATCCATTATTTTAACCACTAAACCAACAATATATCCACCATCAATCATCAAATCAGTAACAACCCAAGAGTGGGAGTTCATAGAGCCCACTTTCACATTTTATACCATAAACAAGACTACCCACATGATTATATAACCTTATATGTGCAATATATCTTACAAAAACTAAGATCTATGGGTTGGATGATTTGCTACCTTCTTGGATGACTAGATCAGAAATTTTTTGTCACTCTTTGCTCCAGAAAACCGTGGCTTTTCAGCTCCCTTTTGCAGCTCAAAATACTCCTCAAGTGTTAATCTAAGTGTGGTGCAAGTTTGGTTGAATTTGGAGATGATTTGGTGAAGATTTGATGGAGGAATTTGAAGAACTCTTGTGCTGTTTTTCTTGTTTTGTTGTTCGGCCAGATGAGGGAGCAAGAGAGAGAGAGAGTGATCAGATTTTTAAGCTTCCATGAGAAGATACTAACTTGTGGCCACAAATCACCCATTAGTCAACTCACATTAGGAGCCGTTTGGCGCGATTAAGGCTCGATTTCTCGCGCGTTTGGTTCACCAGTGCACTAAACCTCTAATGCATTTATATTCATGTAGATAATATTCACTCTTAATTGTCCCGAAATAAGGGTCTAAAGTCCCTCAAATAAAGTCGCGTGTGTGAAAACGCGTACCGTCAATTTTTTACGCTATAACGCGAAACCTCCGGGAAATTCTTATAACGATAGTACTAATAACTATCACTTGAGTATTTAAACATTAAAATACCGAATTTAGGTCCATTGTACATGTCTCCAATATTCCAAACTTATTGTACTCTCAAGCGGATAAAATCTCCAACCACTATTCACTATTTTTACTAAACGCGCTCCAGGAAATTAATTCGTGAAATGAGTTACTTTAAAAATATAACGAAGTTATATTACCATGTATTTAGGTCTGATAAGACTAGAAAATATTCCTCGAGGCAAATATCCAATTAAATAATTTATTAAGCCACAAATTAGGCTTAAAAATAATAGTTTTTACGAGTCCTCACAACCTCCCCTCCTTAAAAGAATTTCGTCCTCGAAATTCATACCTTCTGTAATCTCAGACAACTCTGAACCATGTGGTGTGTTCATGTCATGCGTTCTTTCAGACGCCACTGGTCGGTTTCTCCTTCCATTGACTTGTCGAGGGACAGTTCCATTTCCTTGTTGAGCAGTAGTTTCTCGTGAATACCTCCTTGGACAGTCATGAACTTTATGGCTGGTACTCCCACATCCCATAAACTTTCGTCCCTTTAACCAACAGTTTTCTTCAGTGTGATTCGTCCTTCCACAATATCCACAAATTGGACGAGGTGTTGTGACCTGACTTGCTTGCGAGGTTTTCTTTGATCGTGTCTGTCCTACTGAAGTCCCTCGTGACATAGTTCCTTTTGGTTCCTTTATCATGAGTGGTGCAGGAAGTAACAGTCCTACTCCATCCACTTCCTTTCTAACTTTGGGTGGTAGTCCATTTTCTCTTAGTGTACTGTCAGATGCATCTCTTTTCCTTGCTTGAAAAGCTCTCAGTTGAGATTTTGTGCTCTCTACCCTTTGCGCCTTCTCGAAAGCATCACTAAATGTGTCAACCTGTGCTGCGGCAAGGGCATCTTGGATCTCTAAATTTAATCCTTGGATGAACCGTCTTATTCTCTTCCGTTCAGTAGCCACCAATTCTGGGGCATATGTTGATAACTTCGTAAAGCGTGTTTCATACTCAGCTATGCTCAAAGTTCCTTGACGAAGCTTTATAAAATCATCTTCTCTCTTTTCTTGGACAAGTGGAGGAAGAAATTTCTCATTAAATTCACGTTCAAAGTTTATCCAAGTCCTTAGGGTTTGATCCCTTTCCCACTTGTTTCTTATAACATTCCACCAGGCTCGGGCTGCTCCTTCAAGTTGAAATACAGCAAAGGTGACTTGTCTCTCCTCTGTGTAGTCCAAGGCATCGAATATATTTCTTATATTCTCTAACCAATTCTCAGCCACCTCAGGATCAGGTCCTCCAGCAAACTTGGGTGGGGAAAATTTCTGAAACCGCTCTAAAGCTCGATCCTCCCCTATCTCTTGGTTTTCACGTTGGTTTCCTTGTCCAATACCTTGACCTTGTTGAGCTACTAAGAGCTCTAGGATATCCGTCATGCGAGTTAAAACTTGTCCCATTTGGTCATTTCCTCTCCCAACACTTGACTCAACGTTTTGATCAATACCGGACCCATTAGCTACTCTTTCATTTCGGGGTTGTCTAGGTTGACGTCCCTTTCGTTGTCCTCTAGTTTCCATGTTCACAACTAATCTATACACATATGTATAAATCTCACACTAAGCCATAGTCGAACTACACACATATGCCAGTAACAACCTTTAAAGGAAAAGAAATCACATATACAAATATCATTATCACTATGCAAGTAAACACAACTAGAGTTCATTAAATCATAAAACAAGTTATGGCCAAGTAAAGTTCATGCCAAGTCAAAGTCTATAACAAAAATAAACAAGTGATTATCACAAGTACATTCATCTCCAAGGTGCAAACTCTTAAGTTCTACTCCCATCGTCTCACTATAAAAATCACAAGTAAGGATTCACTAAATTAATTGGAACTAGACGATTGTCATTCCCTAACGTTCTCGATTTCAATCTCACTACAAGGATCTTTTAGGTTACGATATTTTCCATCTCCCGTTCTTAATCATTATGCCACCCCAACCAAACAATTAGTGGTTTCCTGTAACCATTCTCATGAAATATCAATTCATTCCTATTCCCCACAAATGGAGATATCAAGTCCTTACGGTTGCTTTCCACTCTCAAGTACTCGAGTACAAGAATCCAAAATAGGATAATTCACATCTCGAGCCGGCCTGTCCCAAGAGTAAATCACCACATTCGAGATTCTTACCCAACATACATATCAAATTCCCTCCAATTATCAAGATAAAGGTTTTACAACCTATAACATTCATGATTCACAGCTTACATTTCTAGAAGGGCACTTAAGCCTTTACTCAATCACATAGTAAGGACCATAACACCACTTGGCCCTATCTTGCTCCTTTGTAGAGACCACGTGAAGTGGCTCTAAATTTCATCGCTACAAGCAATCATTTAACTTTCAGACCAGTTCCACAGTCCGGCATCCTAAACATTTAAGCCTAGAATACACTACAAAGATCTGAAGCCTAAGCTCTGATACCAACTGTGACGCCCCCACTTCTCCCTAAGGCGAACCAAAGGGTATCCGCAGGACGCCTGCCCAGCTCTCGCCAGGACTCACTACAATCCATTATTCAAAAGCTTGAAATACTTTAAGTAACTTCAATACATAATTAAAGTACTTCAAATATCTCACACTTACAATTATGCAGCTTTCAAGCTTAAATACAACCCAACGGAAAAGGGTACAATAGCCATCCGTTATAATATAATTTAAAGTCTTCAAAAGAAAACAATCTAGTACTACTCACGAGCACCCTTGGTCTCGAACCCTGTAAAAGAAATCCACAACGTGGAATGAGCTACACAGCCCAGTGAGGTTCCAAAACACTCTAGCAGTTATATTAAATCAAGTAAAGGGAGCATACCACATGTATGGTTCAAGGTTATACAATGGCATGTTATCATGAGGTGATAATCATTGTACGGGTAATTTGAGACGTGTATCATGATATGAGACATTGGACAGGTAACAGGTAGGGAGCATATCACAGGCATGGCTCAGAATTTCATGTTGACATTTTAGCATAAAACAATTATCATGATACAGGGTAAACATATACGGTAGGATATGGTATTCCAGTGGAACTCTGTCGGTCATCTGCACCTTATGACTTCCGATCCCCATGGTACGGTCTGGCCATCGCCTTATCCCTCCAGTGGTAATACTCGAGTATACCGAAACGGTTGTCCAGGGCTCCAACCTACCCGACCGAGCCCAGTCCTGGCTCGAGTAGGTCAGTAACCGAGGCAGGGCCCAAGTTCAGCTTATAGCTTACAACATGCACAGGTAACCAAGTAATTCGACAAAAATAAAATTCATCATTTGAATAGGTCGAGTGAGGTAAAGTACACACTCGCCTAACAATGATGGACAACTTCATATAACATGTGATTCATGATAATCAAGTAAGCAAGTAACCACATAGATTAGAAAACGGTAAGTAAACACGTTAACAGTAAACGGTTAACGGTGGTAATTACGGTTAATTGGTAGACATATGTCATTTTAATAGGCCGCCATTGGCCGTTTTCCACTTTTACCACGTAAGAGTCGGGGAGATTCACTCCAACCGACTTATGCTGCCATAGCATAATTAATCATGTAAACACATCATGTATATATGCTCTCCAAGCATTTCATATCTAGCATTTCAAGTAATCACATAAATATGCTCTTTAAGCATTTCATATCGAATAGTTCAAATATACATACTTCAAGTATTTCATGTTGAGTAATTCAAGTATACATACTTCAAGTATTTCATGTCGAGCAATTCAAGTATACCTCATTCGAATATGCATGAGTGTGGTAAATTCTTATCATATAGCACTTAACACTTAATGACCATGGGTTAAGCATGTCATAGACTTATTCCAATTACGTATTCCTATATGGAACACTCACCTATTGCAACAAGAGAGTAAATACTCAAACAAGTGTCTAGGCGTCCACTTCGAGTTCTTCTTGAAGGTCCCATTGAGCACCTGAGCAAATAACCATTAACTATTATACACTATCACTTAGAACTCCTACTTATCAAAGAAGGTTGTACAATCTAAAGGGAATTCATGAATTGGGCCTTAATTATTAATAATCGAGGCTCAAGAGTAAAGTTTTAAAGTCTAAAGAGAGAGACTAACATTTTTCATGAAATCGAGTTCAAAATGTTCAATCGGTATCGAGAAAAGAAGGCAAGTTTCCAAAATCTCATTTTCTAAGAAATTGCCAAATTTCAGCTTTGGGTGTCAATTCTAGAAAAATCGTATCTTGCACTACGTAGGTCCAAAATTGGAAAGCTTGATACCATTGGAAACTACATTCCGAGTACTACAAGTTTCTAGAAGACACTTTTCCATGATTCCAAATGGAAGGTATTCAAAAGTTGGATCAAAGTTACTGCTGTAGAATACTAAGACAGTTTCAAGGTTGGTTTTTGGCCAAAGTTGGAAATTCGGCAAAATTCACTTGTTTTGAACTAACCTTTGAAATTTGGAAATCAAATAGAGTTACAATCCAAGAGTATAACAAAACAAGCGGATTGAGAAACGGAGTTTCGAGCACCAAGATATAGTAGCCCCAAGTTGCTGAAAAAGTTAAGACTGTTGGGCTATTTTCCAGGTTTGAAGACTAGATTAGAAGTATCATTTGGTCATCGAGTTGGCATTGGAAATACATCAAGCTTGGTACACTAAATCTTCCATGTGTGAACAACATTTCTACCAAGTTTCATACAAATACCCTCACGGTAAGGCAGTCATTAAAACAACCAAAGTTTATGAAGAGTTTCAAGGCTAAACTACCTTCTCACTTTTCTTTTGTTTACAAACTTTTTGTACCATGAAATCAGTTCCAAATCTCTCCAGTATGGAAACCGAGAGTTCATAACATCCACTGAGCAATTTAAAGGCCATTGACATCCAAATTTTTGAAATAAAACTCCCCAAATCAAATTTGACCATTTGGCTAAGAGAAAACGAAAAGTTTCCAGATTCGGTGAGCGAATTTTGGGGCATCATTTGCATATCAAAATGGTCTTAGAATATCACCAAATTTTGCACAATTAAACCTCCATATGAGGACCACTCCTCTATCAAATTTCAATTGAAATTTCACACGGAAAGGTAGTTAATTAAACCATCAAAGTTCAAGAAATTTCCCAAGGCAAAACTGTCTTTTAGCTCTTCTTTCTTTTTAAACATTTTGTCCAATGCAACCAACCCAAATCTGGTTTATTTGTAAAACAAAGTCCAAGGAGCATCTAATATAAAGTTTGGTAGATGTTGGACATCAAAGTTTTCAAAACAACAAGTCCCAAATCAAGCTAGGCCATTCAACTAGTCAAAAGAGGATTTTTACTCACTGCATCAGTTTCGAAATATGGCCACAACTCACTCAATTCAACTTGGAATCGGGCGTGGTTGATGGCGTTGGAAAGATCTCACATAAATCTGAATTTTCTCAGAAGAAACCATTTTCAAATTCCATTCACAAACAGCTCGTTTTTGAGCATCAAGAAGCAATTTCTGTCCTGTCTCCTGGAGAGCAACGAAACAGGGCAGTGATTTTCAAACGAATGGTGTGGCTTACTCAAGTGGAACCAGAACGTGCATTTGGTACCAATGAAAAGCTGGGAATGTCTAGTTTCCATTGCCACAAACGGAACTTGATTTCGACATCGGAGCAAATAGTTATGGCCGATACAAAATGACTGCCTGGGCAATACGGGATTCATTTTCCAGTTTTGCTAACTTTGGAAATCAACTCATTTGACTAACCAAATCATGTTATTTTTCAATGAAATTTTGTACACACTCACACTAACATGTAAACAATATAATCAAGTCATTAGAACCTCAAAATTTTGCACAAAAATGGTCGGACAAGGCAGGGGTAAAACGGTCACTTTTGCTTCTTGCACCCAATGAAGTTTCTATCAATTACACACCATTAATCCATTATTTTAACCACTAAACCAACAATATATCCACCATCAATCATCAAATCAGTAACAACCCAAGAGTGGGAGTTCATAGAGCCCACTTTCACATTTTATACCATAAACAAGACTACCCACATGATTATATAACCTTATATGTGCAATATATCTTACAAAAACTAAGATCTATGGGTTGGATGATTTGCTACCTTCTTGGATGACTAGATCAGAAATTTTTTGTCACTCTTTGCTCCAGAAAACCGTGGCTTTTCAGCTCCCTTTTGCAGCTCAAAATACTCCTCAAGTGTTAATCTAAGTGTGGTGCAAGTTTGGTTGAATTTGGAGATGATTTGGTGAAGATTTGATGGAGGAATTTGAAGAACTCTTGTGCTGTTTTTCTTGTTTTGTTGTTCGGCCAGATGAGGGAGCAAGAGAGAGAGAGAGTGATCAGATTTTTAAGCTTCCATGAGAAGATACTAACTTGTGGCCACAAATCACCCATTAGTCAACTCACATTAGGAGCCGTTTGGCGCGATTAAGGCTCGATTTCTCGCGCGTTTGGTTCACCAGTGCACTAAACCTCTAATGCATTTATATTCATGTAGATAATATTCACTCTTAATTGTCCCGAAATAAGGGTCTAAAGTCCCTCAAATAAAGTCGCGTGTGTGAAAACGCGTACCGTCAATTTTTTACGCTATAACGCGAAACCTCCGGGAAATTCTTATAACGATAGTACTAATAACTATCACTTGAGTATTTAAACATTAAAATACCGAATTTAGGTCCATTGTACATGTCTCCAATATTCCAAACTTATTGTACTCTCAAGCGGATAAAATCTCCAACCACTATTCACTATTTTTACTAAACGCGCTCCAGGAAATTAATTCGTGAAATGAGTTACTTTAAAAATATAACGAAGTTATATTACCATTTATTTAGGTCTAATAAGACTAGAAAATATTCCTCGAGGCAAATATCCAATTAAATAATTTATTAAGCCACAAATTAGGCTTAAAAATAATAGTTTTTACGAGTCCTCACACATGGAGGTGAGTGACCTCAAACTATTTCTAAAGTTATTTATGAACCGTTTCCTGTATTATTTACTTTTGAACTGTTTCCACAGTTACTTTTGAACCGTTTTCTTGCATTATTTACCTTTAAACTGTTTCCAAAGTTACTTTTGAACTGTTTTCTTGCATATCATGTGTGCTTGCATATGAGTGTTCCTTGTTGCTGTATTCCTTGATTTATTGGCTTGTTATTAGTGATTGATAATGTGTTAAGTGCTTTCAATGATTGTTAAAACGAGTTTTCTAGGCGAGTGTGTACTTTATCGCACTCGACCTAAATAAATATGAAATTTTCAATGATTAATGATTAAATGCTAGTTGCGCATGAATGTAAGCCGTTTGGCTGAACTGGCCACTGCCCTTCGTTACCGATCGACTCGAGCCAGAAGCGGACTCGGTCGGGCGATATGGTGACCCTGGGTGAATTTTGTATACTCGAGTATTACCTTGTAGTCCGGCTACGTCCGGATGGGTGGAGTCCGGCCAACGTCCGGAAAAAAAAAAAGGATCGAACGAACAAACAAATAGCTCCATGTGGGCCCGTATCCTTTTAATGAATGTTACTATCGCTTTCCATTGTAAATGTTTCTTGAATTATTGATACTCCATATTTAATGTATTGTAAATGTTGTAATTGTTTCTGGACTTATCATTTGATTTATGACATCATTGAAATGAACTATTGTGAAACCGATTTGATTACTGATTTTTCTGGTTACTCGCTGAGCTTCTAGCTCACCCCAAAAATATTTTATTCCCCTCCACAGGGCTCGTGGCGAAGGAAGGACTTGTAGTACTTGTTCACGTGACTGGATGGCATATATCTTGTATAATTTGGATTTGGAATCATTTTATGTATAGTTGAGAATTGTTTCCGCTTCGCTTATGACATGTAATTTTTGGAGAATTTTATGTTTGAGGAATGTAGTGAACGACTGAGTCCCGGCGAGAGCTGGGCAGGCGGCCCGCCGAACCCTCTGGTTCGCCTTAAGGGGAGGTGGGGCTGTCATAGTTGGTATCAGAGCTTAGGCTTCAGATCTCGGTAGTGTATCCTAGGCTTGAAGTTTAGGATGCCGGACTGTGGGTTTGATTTGACTCTTAGTGTTTACTTGGAATGTTTGAGTGATTCTTCCGGGATGTCTCGACTTGATTGGTGCAAGAGGGAATGTCGAGGACGACATTCTTTTAAGAATGGGAGTTTGTGACGCCCCGAAAAGAATGAATGTGAGAACCCGAAAATTTTCTAATTTTCTAGGGTTTATTTTATTTAATCGCCCGCCTTTTCTACATTTTCTTTATTAGAAAAATTCCCCAGATAAAGTTTATGAGCAAAGATAGTTTTAAAATGATTTTTCTGGTATCGGTTAGTTTTTGAGAAATTAAGAGCGTATTTTGGACGTGGGACCCGCTAGTGCGGTAAATGCATTATATTTTTGACAACTTGTTGGAATTTTGTATTAAGTGATATTATTTTACAAAGTGTTAAGATATTTGTATTGGAGAGACAAAAAGATAAGTTTTAAACCAAAAAGGTGACAAGTGTCACCTTGTGATTTAATCTTGGACTTTGACCATTTGACTTTACCTTTACCTTTACCAAAATAAATACAAAAAATTGATCAAAATAAGCTTCATTTTGCAAGCTTCTTGGCCGAATGTTCTTGCTCAAGAAAGAAAGAAAAGCTCTCAATTTCTTCCTTCTATTTCTTGCTCAATCTTCAAATCCAACCAATAAAACTCCAAATCATTCCATAAAATCTCTTTGCTAAGTGGTCTTGAGGTGTTTTGTGGAGTTGTTTGGAAAGCTAAGGTGATTTGTTGCTCTATCTCTTGTATGGCTAAGGTGAGTTGTGAAGAACCACTCTCCTCCCTTAATTGATGTTCAATTCATGATTGGTGGTGGTATAAGATGCACTTTTATGGATTATATCTTGATTTTGGTTGAATTGGTGAAGTTTTATAATTTTTGGGGATTTTTCTGTTTTCATATGGATATGATTATGGGGTCATGTATGATGATTGGAAATGATGTTTAATGACTCTAGGAGGTGGAAAAAGTGATTAATTACAATCAATTTCTGTTTTGGAAGGAAAAGTGGAAAACTAGGTTTCAATGTTCTTCATTCTGTCCGAATTTTTAGCTCATAGATAGAGGTCGAATTGGCCTTGTCTTAAAACATGAAAGTTGTAGGGAATGACATTTTGGAGGAGCCTACAAAATTTCAGGTCAATCGGAGTAGTGTAGAATGAGAAAAGTCGAAATTACTATTGCTGTTCTGGTTTTACCCGAATGTAAGAATTGCGCCTGTAATTGGTTGTTTTGACTGGAATTGCTTCCGAATTGGTTGTTGATGTCTTCTGATGAAATGTATCCCTGTTTCTTAGCTTTCAGCTGGTTTTGGAATTTCTGGATTTGGACTTGGATAGCCTGTTTTATGAAGTTTCCGCTAAAATGCGTTCTGTGAATCTGTTTTTGTGATTCTGGTATAGTATCTTGCATTTTTTACCTGGTTACACTCGAAACTGGGTTGAGTGACCTTCTGTAATATTGTAGCCCTATCTCTTAGCTTCAAAACGGTGTATCTTTCACCTTCATTCGACCATCGTAGTGCCATTGGTGCCATTACCGCAAAATGACGTCAAAAACTGTCTTTTGTGAGGTATCAAGGTATGGTGTGTAAAGATTCATTGTTTGTTTCCAATAATGGTGAATTAGTGACTTGTGATGGCTAAAGAGATGGTTTGATGGATTATATTTTGAGTTGTGGTTGAATTGATGAACTTTTATAATTTTTGGGGATTTTTCTGTTTTAATATGAACATGGTTGTGTGGTTATGTATGATGATTGGAAATGATATTTAAGGAAGCTAGAAGGTGGAAAAAGTGGATAATTGCAAGCAATTTCTGTTTTGGAAGAAATCTGGAAAATTAGGGTTCTTGGAAATAACATTCTGCCCGAATTTATAGCTCATAGATAGAGGCTGAATTGTCCTTGGCTTAAAACATGAAAGTTGTAGGGAATGATATTTTAGAGGTGCCTACAAAATTTCAGGACAATCGGAGTAGCGTAGAATGAGAAAAGTCGAAATTACCCTTGCTGTCCTGTTTCTACCCGAACCTGAGAACTGCGATTGTAATTGGTTATTTTGGTTTGGACTGTTTCAGAATTGGTTGTTAAGGCCTTCTGATATAATTTAGCCCTGTTTCTTAGCTTTCAGCTGGTTTTGGAATTTCTAGATTTGAACTTATGTAGGCTGTTTTATGATGTTTGTACTAGATTACGGTTTGTGAACCTGTTTTGCGATTCTGGTGTAGTATGTTACATTTTTGACCTGGTTACACTCGAAACTGGGTTGAGTGACCTTCTTCAATATTGTAACCCTATCTCTTAGCTTCGAAAAGGTGTATCTTGCACCTTCATCCGATAATCGTAGTGCCTTTGGTACCATTACCGCAAAATGACGTCAAAACTGTTTTTCTGGTTTTGAGCTTAACTTTCATTTCCGGACTTTTCCCTAGCTTGACTTGTACTAGTACTACTTGGAGCTTGCTGAATGGCTATTGGATGAAATTGTTGTTGTGTGTGTACCTTTGGGTTGGAATGAGGAAATAATGAAGCCATGATGGCTGGAAAAGTTAGCAAATTCAGGGGAAGTGCTGTCCGACCTTTGAAGGCATTTGTTTGCATTGAGTTTGTGATCTAAGACTTGGATTTGAGCAAGGCAATGATATTTGATGGATGATTTCTGAGCCATGGAGGTGAGTGACCCTAAACTATTTCCAAAGTACTTGTGAAATGTTTCTTGCATTATGTACTCGATTGCATATCATGCGTGCTTGCATGTGAGTTCATGACATGATTTGGCTTCAATGAGTTCTGGGAAAGTCTTGTGCTGGACACCAACGTCTCCACTCTGTTTATGGTTCATGTTCATGTTTATCTGGAGCTCAAGAAGGGGCTCCCTCTTAATGTCAATGTTAATGTTAAATGATCTATTTGAGTGTTGGGTGTTCAAGTGCTATGATTTCCCTGGCTCACGAGAGCACTAAACGAACATTTGATCTCTGAATCATGACATCATTGAAATGATCGAAATGCAACATTGTGAAATATATTTGTTTAATGATTTTACTGGTTACTCGCTGAGCTTCTAGCTCACCCCAAAAATGTTTTATTCCCCTCCACAGGGCTCAAGGCGAAGGAAGGACTTGTAGTACTTGTGCACGTGACTGGATGGCCTATGTTTTGTACCATTTGGATTTGGAAATCATTTTATGTATAGTTGAGAATTATTTCCGCTTCGCTTATGACATGTAATTATGGGAGACTTGGATGCATATTTGTGGACCATGTGATGTATATTTGAGATTTATATTGTAAATCATTTGAGGATTGTAGTGAACGAATGAGTCCCGGCGAGAGCTGGGCAGGCGACCCGCCGAACCCTCTGGTTCGCCTTAGGGGGAGGTGGGGCTGTCACAAGTACGGCTACCGGGGGTGACCGGTGGTGTTCCACAGGGAGAATCAGTCTCTGCTACTCGTGGTTCCTGTGAATATTGCGGAGGGCCAAATCATACGGAAGCAAATTGTTGGAAGAAAGAAGGGAAATGCTTGCACTGTGGAAGCGCCGAACATCGGATTGCTAACTGTCCAGCTCGCCGGCGTGAGCGGAGAGGGACTCTGCCACCAACCAAGATCAATTCTCAGCAACCAGCCAAGATCAACCCGGGACAGACGAAAGGAGAAGGGACTGGGTCGAAGGCACCAGCTCGGGTATATTCCCTGGAGCAGCATCAGATCCCTGACTCGTCTGAGGACGTAGAAGGTACGATCCGTTGGGTACCTTAGGTTTTGATAGATTCCGTTGATAAGAAAAATTTCGAGGGCGAAATTCTTTTAAGGGGGAGAGAGTGTGAGAACCCGTAACTTTTCCATTTTCTAGGTTCTATTATCTTTAATGGCATGTTTTCTGCATTTTCTTGATTAGTAAAATTTCTAGATAATTTGTATGTGTAAATAGAGGTTTTAGGTGATTTTTCTAGTATCGAATAGGTTTTGAGAAATTAAGAGCGTATTTCGGACATGGGACCCGCTAGGGTGAAAAGTTCGGAAAAATTCGGCCAACTAGGTTAAGTTTTGGATACTGGAATTAATTTACCGGGTGTTAAGAGATAATTAGAGAGTGCTATTTGGATTGGTGTGAGAGGAAACAAAAAGATAGGGATGCATTAAATAAAGTGACAAGTGTCACTTAGTGGTTGGTTGGACTTGAAGACCACTATTCACATTTTTCCATTTGACCAAATAAATCACAAAAATTACCAAAATTTCACCATTTTCTTCTTCTCTTTGGCCGGCCACTTCAAGAAAAAAAGAAAGGGAAAAGCTCTCCAAGTTTTGCTTCAATATTGCTCCAATCTACGAAATCAACCATTGAATTTTGTTTTTGCTCCATGGAAACACTTAAGGGAGTGATAGTGAGGTGATTGGTGAAGTTGTTTGGAAAGCTAAGGTGACTAGTTGCTCTCTCTCTTGTGTTGCTAAGGTGAGTTGTGAAGGAACCCTTCTCCTCCCTCTAATGATGCTTAATTCATGATTGGTGGTAGTATAAGATGCACTTTTATGGATTATATCTTGATTTTTGGTTGAATTGGTGAAGTTTTGTAATTATTGGGGATTTTTCTGTTTTCATATGAATATGCCTATGTGGTCATGTATGATGATTGGAAATGATATTTAAAGAAGCTAGAATGTGGAAAAAGTGGTTAATTGCAAGCAATTTCTGTTTTGGAAGAAATTTGGAAAGTTAGGGTTTTTTTATTGTACATTCTGCCCGGCAAAGTAGCTCCTAGTTAGAGGCCGAATTGGTCTTGGGTTAAAACATGAAAGTTGTATGGAATGATATTTTAGAGATGCCTACAAAATTTTAGGTCAATCGGAGTAGTGTATCTTGAGAAAAGATGGAATTACCCTTGCTGCCCTGGTTTTACCCGAAGTTGAGAACTGCTTCTATAATGGGTTAATTTGGTTAGGAATGCTTCAGAATTGATTGTTAAGGTCTTCTGATGAAATGTACCCTTGTATCTTAGCTTTCGGATGGCTTTGGAATTTCAAGATTTGGACTTAGGTAGGCTGACTTATGATGTTTGAACCAGAATACGTTCTGTGAATCTGTTTTTCCGGTTCTGGTGTAGTATCTTGCATTTTTGACCTAGTTACACTCGAAACTGGACAGAGTTGCCTTCTTCAACATTGTAGCCCTATCTCTTAGCTTCGAAACTGTGTATCTTTCACCTCCATCCGATAATCGTAGTGCCATTGGTACCAAAATCGTAAAATGATGTCAAAAACTGTTTTTTTTGGGTTAACACTTAACTCCATTTCCGGATTTTTCTGGTTTCCTCTAATGCTTATGTATGCTTATGGAACCCTATTTCGGTAGTATTTGGCATAGGTTTATGACTTGTAATCGAGCCTTATTGTGCTTATTGGAATATTTTAGGGCTTGACTTTCCTTTCCGGTATTTTCCCTAGCTAAATTTTGTACGTGAATGACGCTAAGCCTAGTGAACGGCTTTTGGAAATGAGATTATTTTTGTCCGAGATGTTGGGACTGATTTAAGGAAATAATGAAGCCATGACGGCTGGAAAAGTAAGCAAATTTAGGGGAAATGCTGTCCAATTTTCTAAGCCGTTTGGTTCCTTTAAGTTTGAATTACCTTTTGGTAGAAATGAAAGGCTTTTGGGTTGTTTGAGCCTCGGTCTTCATGTTACCTTTTCGTTTCCAAAAATCATGTTTTGCACCCTTGCATTAGTAATTATTTGGCGAGACATACGACTGGTAGTCGAGCCTCACATGTGCATTTTGTATACTCGATTTTTGAAAGTGGAACCTTCAATTGTTTTACTTTGATTATTTTAGGGTTTCTTGGCGATTAAAGCCAATCCGAAGTGAAAATTTTTGAAGTATCCGTACTTGAATCGGTGAGTGTACCACTCCCCTCACTTGTTGTTGTTTAACTCGGTTTCTGCACATGCAATCTGTGATCTGAATGACTGAACTATCTGTTTATTCTGTTTGAGACGAGGGAGTACTTTATCACACTCGTTCTCTTGTCTGTTCATATGCCAATTTTGAGTGCGTATCTGAATCTGCTATCTGTATCTGGTATCTGTATATGTATCTGTTCTGATGTTGTTTGGAAGCTTGTATCCAACGACCTTTCTGGGACCTCTGAGCTCAACCCCTGTGGCTAGTTACTCGAGTCGGGCCGGCAAGGGCCTGGTCGATTAGATAACGAACCACGGTAGTCTGTTTTGGGATCTTTGGGTATTGAGACCCTTGATTCCGGTATACTCGAGTATTACCATTTCTGATCTGATTGGATTTCGGGCCCGGTGGGGGTATGTGAGGTGGAAGGAGTCGAAGAAAGTGGAGTCTACGGTATTGGTTACTTCTGTAACGTTGACGGAGTGTCAACTATTATTTCGATCAAGTTTCGGTGACGCAAATGGAAATTTGGCTCCTGAGAGCCACCTGTATCCTTCCTATTTGAATCATTGGTTCCTTTACTTTACATCTGGCATGTGTACCTGATTTGTTAAATGTGAAATGCCATGATTTTACTGCTATATGTCTGGTACCTCATTGAGCGCAAGCTCACCCCTTTCTGTTCCTTACAGGAAAAAAAATACTTTTGGACTGGATTTGATAGTTGGTTGACGAATTGAGCTAGATGGACATATCTTTTGTATAGCTCCTTGATTGAAACCCTAAATGTACTTTTGGGTCCGTTTCTCTTTTGATTTGGCAAACCATACATGTATCCACTTTTGAATAACTTTTGTATGCCACTTTGGATTGTATATGCTTAATTTCAACATGTAAATATTTGCTTGATGTTTGGTTGGGTTTTGACGTGTCGGTTACTATTCATGGCCGACTCCGGATTCATTTTTTTTTATTTTGACATTTTGACTTGTTTACGCGCGTTTGTAAGTTCCGGAACACCTTAGATCGCTCTGAACTGAACCGTTAGTCCTGGCGAGAGCTGGGCAGGCAGTCCGCCGAACCCTTTGGTTCGCCTTAGGGAAGGTGGGGCTGTCACAGTTGGTATCAGAGCCACTTCGCGTGGTCTCTACGCGGAGTGAGATTGGGGCCAAGTGGTGTTATGGTCCTGCTTTTGGTGAAGGTGTCAAAAAGGGTTAAGTGCTCTTTGAGCATAAGTTATGAACCGGGCATGTTATAAGTGTAAAAATCTTTATCATGAAACTTGAGGAAGATAGATATGTATGTCGGGTAGGAATCTATAATATGGATGATTTACTCTTGGGACCGGCCGGCTAGAGTTGTGAATTATCTTCGTTAGGATTCTTGTGCCCGGCTACTTAATCAATGAGAGCCTAGGTTAGAAAGGACTTAGGCAAACGAGAAAAGCGATTCTATGAAACTTCGTGTGGTCTGTTCGGGTGTGGTTAAGCGTGATCAACTTTGATTAAGATATAGATGGTGTTGTTGTCGTAGATTATGGACGAAGCCCTAGAGGGGGAAAAGCTCTTCGTGAGTTCTTTTTGTACTCGTGACCTAGTCTGTCTATAGTACTTTCGGATGATCCCGCTATTTTCATGGATCTCTCATATTTGTATCTAATTGACTGCTACTGTGTGACTGGTTCGGTCCAGTTGTGTGTATATATATTTTTGATCTGTGTGTACCTCTTGTTATTTGCTTATGCTTATCATTATCTTTAATATTATCTTTACACCTCGACCCTAGTTGACTTAGATTAATGGAGGGCACACGTAGTGGCCGGGGACGTGGGCGCGGGCCTAGGCAATCCACACCGGACAGAGGTGCTGGGGAAACCTCATATGGACCAAACCCTGAACCTAGGATTGACCCCAACGTCCAAATAGCTGCTGCCATACAGCAAATGACTGATTTGCTAGCCCAAGTGGTGCACCAACAGGGTCAAAACCCTAACCCCAACCCTGGGAACCCTGGTAATCACATAGAGGGCGAGGATAGAGCCCTTGAGTGATTTCAGAAGTTCTCCCCACCCAAATTTCTTGGAGGCCCTGATCCTGATGTGGCGGAGAAGTGGCTGGAGAAGATGATCGATATTTTTACTGCTTTACACTATACCGAAGAGAGACAGGTGACATTTGCTGTCTTTCAACTAGAGGGAGCCGCCCGTTTCTGGTGGAATGTCATTCGAATGAAATGGGAAAGAGAACAAACCCCGAGGACGTGGGCGAACCTTATGAGAGAATTTAACACCAAGTTTTTCCCTCCTCAAATCCAAGAAAAGAAGGAAGATGAATTCATTCGACTTCGCCAGGGAACTCAGACCGTAGCCGAGTATGAGAGTCAATTCACTCGGTTGTCTAAGTTTGCGCCCGAACTGATCGTAACCGAACAAAGACGGATAAGGCGTTTTATTAAGGGACTAAATGTTGAGATTCAAAAGGATTTGGCGGTACCTCAACTTAATACCTTTAGTGATGCTGTGGAGAAAGCCCAGCGGGTTGAAAATGCGAGGCTACGAGTTAGAAATTTCCAAACCAAGAAAATGGGCTTTCCTGGGAGCAGCCCAGAACAAGCGGATAATAGTACAACCCCTAAAGTTCGAAAGGAAAACGGGGAAGTATGGCTACCGGGGGTGACCGGTGGTGTTCCACAGGGGGAATCAGTCTCTGCTACTCGTGGTTCCTGTGAATATTGCGGAGGGCCAAATCATACGGAAGCAAATTGCTGGAAGAAAGAAGGGAAATGCTTGCACTATGGAAGCGCCGAACATCGGATTGCTAACTGTCCAGCTCGCCGGCGTGAGCGGAGAGGGACTCTGCCACCAACCAAGATCAATTCTCAGCAACCAGCCAAGATCAACCCGAGACAGACGAAAGGAGAAGGGAATGGGTCGAAGGCACCAGCTCGGGTATATTCTCTGGAGTAGCATCAGATCCCTGACTCGTCTGAGGACGTAGAAGGTACGATCCGTTGGGTACCTTAGGTTTTGATAGATTCTGTTGATAAGAAAAATTTCGAGGGCGAAATTCTTTTAAGGGGGAGAGAGTGTGAGAACCCGTAACTTTTCCATTTTCTAGGTTCTATTATCTTTAATGGCATGTTTTCTGCATTTTCTTGATTAGTAAAATTTCTAGATAATTTGTATGTGTAAATAGAGGTTTTAGGTGATTTTTCTAGTATCGAATAGGTTTTGAGAAATTAAGAGCGTATTTCGGACATGGGACCCGCTAGGGTGAAAAGTTCGGAAAAATTCGGCCAACTAGGTTAAGTTTTGGATACTGGAATTAATTTACCGGGTGTTAAGAGATAATTAGAGAGTGCTATTTGGATTGGTGTGAGAGGAAACAAAAAGATAGGGATGCATTAAATAAAGTGACAAGTGTCACTTAGTGGTTGGTTGGACTTGAAGACCACTATTCACATTTTTCCATTTGACCAAATAAATCACAAAAATTACCAAAATTTCACCATTTTCTTCTTCTCTTTGGCCGGCCACTTCAAGAAAAAAAGAAAGGGAAAAGCTCTCCAAGTTTTGCTTCAATATTGCTCCAATCTACGAAATCAACCATTGAATTTTGTTTTTGCTCCATGGAAACACTTAAGGGAGTGATAGTGAGGTGATTGGTGAAGTTGTTTGGAAAGCTAAGGTGACTAGTTGCTCTCTCTCTTGTGTTGCTAAGGTGAGTTGTGAAGGAACCCTTCTCCTCCCTCTAATGATGCTTAATTCATGATTGGTGGTAGTATAAGATGCACTTTTATGGATTATATCTTGATTTTTGGTTGAATTGGTGAAGTTTTGTAATTATTGGGGATTTTTCTGTTTTCATATGAATATGCTTATGTGGTCATGTATGATGATTGGAAATGATATTTAAAGAAGCTAGAATGTGGAAAAAGTGGTTAATTGCAAGCAATTTCTGTTTTGGAAGAAATTTGGAAAGTTAGGGTTTTTTGATTGTACATTCTGCCCGGCACATTAGCTCCTAGTTAGAGGCCAAATTGGTCTTGGATTAAAACATGAAAGTTGTAGGGAATGATATTTCAGAGATGACTACAAAATTTCAGGTCAATCGGAGTAGCGTAGCTTGAGAAAAGATGGAATTACCCTTGCTGCCCTGGTTTTACCCGAAGTTGAGAACTGCTTCTGTAATGGGTTAATTTGGTTAGGAATGCTTCGAAATTGATTGTTGAGGTCTTCTGATGAAATGTAGCCTTGTATCTTAGCTTTTGGATGGCTTTGGAATTTCTAGATTGGGACTTAGGTAGGCTGACTTATGATGTTTGAACCAGAATGCGTGTTGTGAATCTGTTTTTCCGGTTCTGGTGTAGTATCTTGCATTTTTGACCTGGTTACACTCGAAACTGGACAGAGTTGCTTTCTTCAATATTGTATCCATATCTCTTAGATTCGAAACGGTGTATCTTGCACCTCCATCCGATAATCGTAGTGCCATTGGTACCAAAATCTCAAAATGATGTCAAAAACAGTTTTTTTTGGGTTAACACTTAACTCCATTTCTGGATTTTTCTGGTTTCCTCTAATGCTTATGTATGCTTATGAAACCCTATTTCGGTAGTATTTGGCATTGGTTTATGACTTGTAATCGAGTCTTATTATACTTATTGGAATATTTTAGGGCTTGACTTTCCTTTCCGGTCTTTTCCCTAGCTAAATTTTGTACGTGAATGACGCTAAGCCTAGTGAACGGCTTTTGGAAATGATATTATTTTTGTCCGATATGTTGGGACTGATTTGAGGAAATAATGAAGCCATGACGGCTGGAAAAGTAAGCAAATTTAGGGAAAATGCTGTCCAATTTTCTAAGCCGTTTGGTTTCTTTAAGTTTGAATTACCTTTTGGTAGAAATGAAGGGCTTTTGGGTTGTTTGAGCCTCGGTCTTCATGTTACCTTTTCGTTTCCAAAAATCATGTTTTGAACCCTTGCATTAGTAATTATTTGGCGAGGCATACGACTGGTAGTCGAGCCTCACATGTGCAATCTGTATACTCGATTTTTTAAGGTGGAACCTTCAATTGTTTTACTTTGATTATTTTAGGGTTTCTTGGCGATTAAAGCCAATCCGAAGTGAAAATTTTTGAAGTATCCGTACTTGAATCGGTGAGTGTACCACTCCCCTCACTTGTTGTTGTTTAACTCGGTTTCTGTACATGCAATCTGTGATCTGAATGACTGAACTATCTGTTTATTCTGTTTGAGACGAAGGTGTACTTTATCACACTCGTTCTCTTGTCTGTTCATGTGCCAATTTTGAGTGCGTATCTGAATCTGCTATCTGTATCTGGTATCTGTATCTGTATCTGTTCTGACGTTGTTTGGAAGCTTGTATCCAACGACCTTTCTGGGACCTCTGAGCTCAACCCCTGTGGCTAGTTACTCGAGTCGGGCCGGCAAGGGCCTGGTCGATTAGATAACGAACCACGGTAGTCTTTTTTGGGATTTTTGGGTATTGAGACCCTTGATTCCGGTATACTCGAGTATTACCATTTCTGATCTGATTGGATTTCGGGCCCGGTGGGGGTATGTGAGGTGGAAGGAGTCGAAGAAAGTGGAGTCTACGGTATTGTTTACTTCTGTAACGTTGACGGAGTGTCAACTATTATTTCGATCAAGTTTCGGTGACGCAAATCGAAATTTGGCTCCTGAGAGCCACCTGTATCCTTCCTATTTGAATCATTGGTTCCTTTACTTTACATCTGGCATGTGTACCTGATTTGTTAAATGTGAAATGCCATGATTTTACTGCTATATGTCTGGTACCTCATTGAGCGCAAGCTCACCCCTTTCTGTTCCTTACAGGAAAATAAATACTTTTGGACTGGATTTGATAGTTGGCTGACGAATTGAGCTAGATGGACATATCTTTTGTATAGCTCCTTGATTGAAACCCTAAATGTACGTTTGGGTCCGTTTTCTTTTGATTTGGCAAACCATACATGTATCCACTTTTGAATAACTTTTGTATGCCACTTTGGATTGTATATGCTTAATTTCAACATGTAAATATTTGCTTGATATTTGGTTGGGTTTTGTTGTGTCGGTTACTATTCATGGCTGACTCCGGATTCATTTTTTTTATTTTGATATTTTGACTTCTTTACGCACGTTTGTAAGTTCTGGAACACCTTAGATCGCTCTGAACTGAACCGTTAGTCCTGGCGAGAGCTGGGCAGGCAGTCCGCCGAACCCTTTGGTTCGCCTTAGGGGGAGGTGGGGCTGTCACAGTTGGTATCAGAGCCACTTCGCGTGATCTCTACGCGGAGTGAGATTGGGGCCAAGTGGTGTTATGGTCCTGCTTTTGGTGAAGGTGTCAAAAAGGGTTAAGTGCTCTTTGAGCATAAGTTATGAATCGGGCATGTTATAAGTGTAAAAATCTTTATCATGAAACTTGAGGAAGATAGATATGTATGTCGGGTAGGAATCTATAATATGGATGATTTACTCTTGGGACCGGCCGGCTCGAGTTGTGAATTATCTTCGTTAGAATTCTTGTGCCCGGCTACTTAATCAATGAGAGCCTAGGTTAGAAAGGACTTAGGCGAACGAGAAAAGCGATTCTATGGAACTTCGTGTGGTCTATTCGGGTGTGGTTAAGCGTGATCAACTTTGATTAAGATATGGATGGTGTTGTTGTCGTAGATTATGGACGGAGCCCTAGAGGGGGAAAAGCTCTTCGTGAGTTCTTTTTGCACTCGTGACCTAGTCTGTCTATAGTACTTTCAGATGATCCCGTTATTTTCGTGGATTTCTCATATTTGTATCTAATTGACTGCTACTATGTGACTGGTTCGGTCCAGTTGTGTGTATATATATTTTTGATCTGTGTGTACCTCTTGTTATTTGCTTATGCTTATCATTATCTTTAATATTATCTTTTCACCTCGACCCTAGATTGACTTAGATTAATGGAGGGCACACGTAGTGGCCGGGGGCGTGGGCGCGGGCCTAGGCAATCCACACCGGACAGAGGTGCTGGGGAAACCTAATATGGACCAAACCCTGAACCTAGGATTGACCCCAACGTCCAAATAGCTGCTGCCATGCAGCAAATGACTGATTTGCTAGCCCAAGTGGTGCACCAACAGGGTCAAAACCCTAACCCCAACCCTGGGAACCCTGGTAATCACATAGAGAGCGAGGATAGAGCCCTTGAGAGATTTCAGAAGTTCTCCCCACCCAAATTTCTTGGAGGCCCTGATCCTAATGTGGCGAAGAAGTAGCTGGAGAAGATGATCGATATTTTTGCTGCTTTACACTATACCGAAGAGAGACAGGTGACATTTGTTGTCTTTCAACTGGAGGGAGCCGCCCGTTTCTGGTGGAATGTCATTCGAATGAAATGGGAAAGAGAACAAACCTCGAGGACGTGGGCGAACTTTATGAGAGAATTTAACACCAAGTTTTTCCCTCCTCTAATCCAAGAAAAGAAGGAAGATGAATTCATTCGGCTTCGCCAGGGAACTCAGACCGTAGCCGAGTATGAGAGTCAATTCACTCGGTTGTCTAAATTTGCGCTCGAACTGATCGTAACCGAACAAAGATGGATAAGGCGTTTTATTCATGGACTAAATGTTGAGATTCAAAAGGATTTGGCAGTAGCTCAACTTAATACCTTTAGTGATGCTGTGGAGAAAGCCCAGCGGGTTGAAAATGCGAGGCTACAAGTTAGAAATTTCCAAACCAAGAAAAGGGGTTTTCCTGGGAGCAGCCTAGAACAAGCGGATAATAGTACAACCCCTAAAGTTCGAAAGGAAAACAGGGAAGTACGGCTACCGGGGGTGACCGGTGGTGTTCCACAGGGGGAATCAGTCTCTGCTACTCGTGGTTCCTGTGAATATTGCGGAGGGCCAAATCATACGGAAGCAAATTGCTGGAAGAAAGAAGGGAAATGCTTGCGCTGTGGAAGCGCCGAACATCGGATTGCTAACTGTCCAGCTCGCCTGCGTGAGCGGAGAGGGACTCTGCCACCAACCAAGATCAATTCTCAGCAACCAGCCAAGATCAACCCGGGACAGACGAAAGGAGAAGGGACTGGGTCGAAGGCACCAGCTTGGGTATATTCTTTGGAGCAGCATCAGATCCCTGACTCGTCTGAGGACGTAGAAGGTACGATCCGTTGGGTACCTTAGGTTTTGATAGATTCCGTTGATAAGAAAAATTTCGATGGCGAAATTCTTTTAAGGGGGAGAGAGTGTGAGAACCCGTAACTTTTCCATTTTCTAGGTTCTATTATCTTTAATGGCATGTTTTCTGCATTTTCCTGATTAGGAAAATTTCTAGATAATTTGTATGAGTAAATAGAGGTTTTAGGTGATTTTTCTAATATCGAATAGGTTTTGAGAAATTAAGAGCGTATTTCGGACATGGGACCCGCTAGGGTGAAAAGTCGGAAAAATTCGGCCAACTAGGTTAAGTTTTGGATACTGGAATTAATTTACCGGGTGTTAAGAGATAATTAGAGAGTGCTATTTGGATTGGTGTGAGAGGAAACAAAAAGATAGGGATGCAATAAATAAAGTGACAAGTGTCACTTAGTGGTTGGTTGGACTTGAAGACCACTATTCACCTTTTTCCATTTGACCAAATAAATCACAAAAATTACCAAAATTTCACCATTTTCTTCTTCTCTTTGGCCGGCCACTTCAAGAAAAAAGAAAGGGAAAAGCTCTCCAAGTTTTGCTTCAATCTTGCTCCAATCTACCAAATCAACCATTGAATTTTGTTTTTGCTCCATAGAAACACTTAAGGGAGTGATAGTGAGGTGTTTTGTGGAGTTGTTTGGAAGGCTAAAGTGACTAGTTGCTCTCTCTCTTGTGTTGCTAAGGTGAGTTGTGAAGGACCCCTCTCCTCCCTCTAATGATGCTTAATTCATGATTGGTGGTAGTATAAGATGCACTTTTATGGATTATATCTTGATTTTTGGTTGAATTGGTGAAGTTTTGTAATTATTGGGGATTTTTCTGTTTTCATATGAATATGCTTATGTGGTCATGTATGATGATTGGAAATGATATTTAAAGAAGCTAGAATGTGGAAAAAGTGGTTAATTGCAAGCAATTTCTGTTTTGGAAGAAATTTGGAAAGTTAGGGTTTTATGATTGTACATTCTGCCCGGCACAGTAGCTCATAGTTAGAGGACGAATTGGCCTTAGATTAAAACATGAAAGTTGTAGGGAATGATATTTTAGAGATTCCTGCAAAATTTCAGGTCAATCGGAGTAGCGTACCTTGATTAAAGATGGAATTACCCTTGCTGCCCTGGTTTTACCCGAAGTTGAGAACTGCTTCTGTAATGGGTTAATTTGGTTTGAATGCTTCGGAATTGATTGTTGAGGTCTTCTGATGAAATGTGTCCTTGTATCTTATCTTTCGGATGGCTTTGGAATTTCTAGATTTGGACTTAGGTAGACGGACTTATGATGTTTGAACCAGAATGCGTTCTGTGAATCTGTTTTTCCGGTTCTGGTGTAGTATCTTGCATTTTTGACCTAGTTAAACTCGAAACTGGACAGAGTTGACTTCTTCAACATTGTAGCCCTATCTCTTAGCTTCAAAACAGTGTATCTTTCACCTCCATCCGATAATCGTAGTGCCATTGGTAACAAAACCGCAAAATGATGTCAAAAACTGTTTTTTTTGGGTTAACACTTAACTCCATTTCCGGATTTTTCTGGTTTCCTCTAATGCTTATGTATGCTTATGGAACCCTATTTCGGTAGTATTTGGCATTGGTTTATGACTTGTAATCGAGCCTTATTGTGCTTATTGGAATATTTTAGGGCTTGACTTTCCTTTCCGGTCTTTTGCCTAGCTAAATTTTGTACGTGAATGACGCTAAGCCTAGTGAACGGCTTTTGGAAATGAGATTATTTTTGTCTGAGATGTTGGGACTGATTTGAGGAAATAATGAAGCCATGACGGCTGGAAAAGTAAGCAAATTTAGGGGAAATGCTGTCCAATTTTCTAAGCCGTTTGGTTCCTTTAAGTTTGAATTACCTTTTGGTAGAAATGAAGGGCTTCTGGGTTGTTTGTGCCTCGGTCTTCATGTTACCTTTTCGTTTCCAAAAATCATGTTTTGCACCCTTGCATTAGTAATTATTTGGCGAGGCATACGACTGGTAGTCGAGCCTCACATGTGCATTTTGTATACTCGATTTTTGAAAGTGGAACCTTCAATTGTTTTACTTTGATTATTTTAGGGTTTCTTGGAGATTAAAGCCAATCTGAAGTGAAAATTTTTGAAGTATTCGTACTTGAATCGGTGAGTGTACCGCTCCCTTCACTTGTTGTTGTTTAACTCAGTTTCTGTACATGCATTCTGTGATCTGAATGACTGAACTATCTGTTTATTCTGTTTGAGATGAGGGTGTACTTTATCACACTCGTTCTCTTGTCTGTTCATATGCCAATTTTGAGTGCGTATCTGAATCTGCTATCTGTATCTGGTATCTGTATCTGTATCTGTTCTGACGTCGTTTGGAAGCTTGTATCCAACGACCTTTTTGGGACCTCTGAGCTCAACCCCTGTGGCTAGTTACTCGAGTCGGGCCGGCAAGGGCCTGGTCGATTAGATAACGAACCACGGTAGTCTGTTTTGGGATCTTTGGGTATTGAGACCCTTGATTCCGGTATACTCGAGTATTACCATTTCTGATCTGATTGGATTTCGGGCCCGGTGGGGGTATGTGAGGTGGAAGGAGTCGAAGAAAGTGGAGTCTACGGTATTGGTTACTTCTGTAACGTTGACGGAGTGTCAACTATTATTTCGATCAAGTTTCGGTGACGCAAATGGAAATTTGGCTCCTGAGAGCCACCTGTATCCTTCCTATTTGAATCATTGGTTCCTTTACTTTACATCTGGCATGTGTACCTGATTTGTTAAATGTGAAATGCCATGATTTTACTGCTATATGTCTGGTACCTCATTGAGCGCAAGCTCACCCCTTTCTGTTCCTTACAGGAAAAAAAATACTTTTGGACTGGATTTGATAGTTGGTTGACGAATTGAGCTAGATGGACATATCTTTTGTATAGCTCCTTGATTGAAACCCTAAATGTACTTTTGGGTCCGTTTCTCTTTTGATTTGGCAAACCATACATGTATCCACTTTTGAATAACTTTTGTATGCCACTTTGGATTGTATATGCTTAATTTCAACATATAAATATTTGCTTGATGTTTGGTTGGGTTTTGTCGTGTCGGTTACTATTCATGGCCGACTCCGGATTCATTTTTTTTATTTTGACATTTTGACTTGTTTACGCGCGTTTGTAAGTTCCGGAACACCTTAGATTGCTCTGAACTGAACCGTTAGTCCTGGCGAGAGTTGGGCATGCAGTCCGCCGAACTCTTTGGTTCGCCTTAGGGGGAGGTGGGGCTGTCACACCTTTAAACTTTATAGGGGTTTAACTGTAATATTTTCTCATGGCTATTATTAGGGTTTCTTGGCGATTGAGAGTGTTATACGGGAGGATACCTTGGACATTATTTTGCTTAAATAGGTGAGTGTTCCTTGTTTGTTATATTTCCTTGACTTATTGGGTTGTTATTGTTGATTGATAATGTGTTAAGTGATTTGAATGATTGTTAAAACGAGTTTTCTAGGCGAGTGTCTACTTTATCGCACTCGACCTAAATAAATGTGAAATTTTCAATGATTAAATGATTAAATGCTAGTTGCGCATGAATGTAAGCCGTTTGGCTGAACTGGGCCCTACCCTTCGTTACCGATCGACTCGAGCCAGAAGCGGACTCGGTCGGGCGATATGGTGACCCTGGGTGTGAACGTTGGTATACTCGAGTATTACCTTGTAGGTTGGTGGAGCCTGGCCAACGTCCAGGAGGGGGTGAATGAAATGAAACGAACGAACGAACGAGGGTTTTACTTACAAAAATGCATTTTCAAACAATTGGAGGAATAAGGGGAAATGTCAGGAGAACGAATGAACGAACGAAAGCATGGCTCCCTGTGAGCCCGTATCCTTTTAATGAATGTGTTATTATCGCTTTCCATTGTAAATGTTTCTTGAATTATTGATACTCTATGTTTAATGTATTGGATTGATTGTTTGATTATGTGTTCGGAACCTCACTGAGCTTTTAGCTCATCCCTTTAGTTTTGTTTTCCTTAACAGGGAAGACGAGCCAGGACGGGAGTTTTGGATCGACTAGCCTAGACTAGTTTCTTGGTTTTCTTTTGTAATGGTTCTCGCCCTAGTGCTTGGCACGGGTTGGATGTATGAAGAATTGAGAACCTTTGTATATTCGATGTTTGTACTCTAATGTACATAAGTTTTGCGTTAAGCTTTGGATTGTCGTTATACTTATTCCTATGTTTTATTTCGATTTTAATTGAGGACTGAAGTGAACGACTGAGTCCCGGTGAGAGCTGGGCAGGCGGTCCGCCGAACCCTTTGGTTCGCCTTAGGCGAAGGTGGGGCTGTCACAAGATCGACCCGGAGAACGTCATATCTATATATATATATATATATATATATACCTGCGAATCAAATTTACAAAATATAACCAAAGATCCCAATCATCTAAATTTATATCCAATTCATCAAACAATTCACCAAATTCATCCAAACTCGCAAAATTTATAAAATAGAAATCCCATACATGTTTAATCCTTAACAAATAGCAATCCAAATAAGGTACACTGAATTGATCACCTACTAACATAATGAAATGAGGGCCAAAGTACATCGAAGAATGAACAAGCATATATTCATCACATAAATCATGAACCAATCACTACTCAAGAAGAAGAGGTTTCTTAGTAAACAAGTAGCATTATATGCCAAGACCACTGATCACCTACTAACAAATAAAAACAAACAAAGGACAATGCTACACAAAAATGGCAGATAAAAGCACCTATAATAACAGATTCAAAAGCCTAAATAACAATTTTATAGCTCCAAAAGATAATACAGTACATGGTCTTCAACATTGTCACAATTCAACTTCGATTCAATTTTCTAATTAAAATGATAAGTTATATAAAATCTTCCCCAACAGAGTTTAAACACAATGGAATGTCAAGTTTTCAAAAAAAATTGACCCGGCGAGGGAGGGAGGAGGAGAAATATGGCAACGAGCAGGACAACACAAAATGTCCCATATAAATGATTGTTCTGCAATTCAGACAAATTCATGTAAGTGGCCCCATAAATAGTGATACCTGATAGCAGCAAGAAGTTTATTAAGGTGTCTGAAAAGTTTTGATTTAATAGGAATACAAAACCATTGACTGAGTAACTACATATACACCAGACATCAAAAAGAAACAATTATTTATATTCACCAGTATACCCCAAAAAACAATACTAATCAAAGAAGCTACTTCAAACAAAGGTTTTAGCTAAATATCATGAATGGCCAGAATACTGGGTAAATAATCAAACATTGAATTTAGTTGTCAAATAAGCATTAAATTAAGCTCAACAATTTTCACAAAATAACCACAATCAAGTAACGAAGTAATACATGCAGAGGATAAAAAGGTTAACAACAAAGTGTTACACCAAAAAAAAGGAAATAGATTTATGAAAAGTGAAAAAGAAAAAAATTGGAATCTGGGTCGGGCAGCCGATGAACAAGGACTACCCACCTCAAACCAGAAACTGTGTGTCTTTGCCTCAACTGAACTAATTCACTAGCTGCCACTGAAGGTGGTCTCTCTTCCTCAACAAGCCTTTCATTCCGCAAGAATCTGCCCCTGAGTAGCGACTGAAGTAAAATACATAAATTTCAGGTCTTCAAGAATCTGTGTCGAAACTCAAGCCCTTCATAGGCGCTTTCCAGTTAACAGACAAACATGTCCATTACATGGTGAATCTCAAGTGACAACGGTGGAGGCTTTTAGATTTAGAGTTATTGGAGCTGAAGAAGAAAGAAAGAAAACGACGGAAAGACAAGCAGAGGAGCTGACCCAAGAGTTTTGTTAATTTTGTCTGATTTTTTTGGTCGGTCAGTCAAACTTTTGACTGAAAAAAGGCCGAAAAAGGTAAAAAAAAAAAAAAGACCGGGTTGATCAAATTATCCGGTTCACCGGTCAATCGGGTTTGACCGAGTTTTTAATACCCGAGTTTCTTAACTAACTCGGACCGGATGCTGGCCGGTTCCCGGTTCGACCGGCCGATCCGGTCCGAGTCTGAAAACACAGGTTTGGGGAAGATATACACGCAAGTTTGGATTTTTGGATATTAGGCAGTCAAATGTTTCAACTACGCTTTGCTCTTGGTATTTGTTTGTTTTTAGGGGCACGCGTGATCATATAAGAACCATTCTGCCATCGATTATATATTGGTTTCTTTGGAAGGGCCGCAATGAAGCTCGGTTCCAAGGTGATGTTTTTGATGCTCGGTCGGTCATTGTTCCCGTTGAGGATTTTTTGGATCGACTGGGAGTGGCTAAGGTTTTTTCTAAATCTCATTTTTTTGGTGATTTGGATTGCAAATGGGTAGGATTGGCTGTTGCAATGGTGCGAAAGGTACACCATATTTCTATAGTTTGGGAGCATCCTTCCAAGGATTTTTATAAGTTCAGCACGGATGCCAGTGTAATTGGTGGTAGCTTAGTTCTAAATGTAGAGAGGAATTTATTTTACTCACTATAAGGAATTTAGGGAGACAGATGTGCTTTTAGCGGAGGGTCTTTTCACTTCTTCATGGATTGCTTTTATGTTGACAAAAGGTGTTAAAGCTATTATTTGTGGAGGTTGATTTGGCTCTGCTTGCTTAATTGATTCAATCAACTAAGCTTGCTAAGTGGCCTTTTTGCAATATTCTTAGGCAAATTTGGTTTCTGCTTTCTTCTCTTTTAGTTGGATTTCGTCGTGCCTATCATGAAGCTAATGTTGCAGCAGATTCTATAGCCTCTACTACTATGGGACCGAACAATGTTTGGTTTGATCTTCGGGATCTCCCTTAGGTTGTTAGGGTGCTCATTAGTTTGGATTCTAGGTCTTTTTATTTTATATGCATTCAAGTTGCAAGGGAGTAAGTACTTCTTATTTATTTTATCTTTATTTTTTTATTTATCTTTAGGTCTTTGTAATAATTTATTTTATATTTAATAAAATACAAGGGGTGGCATCTCTCCCCTGTTTATGGAGTTTGCCGATTAAAAAAAAAGAAGAGATAATTTAAGAGTTTAGGGAGAGGTGAAAAGAAAAACATGCAGCCAAGTAGGTTTGAGATGATTTTAGTTCATCTAAAAAATGTTATTAGGGCCAATGTGAAACTCTTCAAAAGTTCCAAGATACTAATGCAATTAAACCATTTTTTAAAAAATAATTTAATGAAGAGGGTGGTGTCAAAGTAAAAAGAAAACCCACATGGACCAAACTAGGAATCCCAGCCCCAGCAACAACAGCAGCAAGATCAGTAGCAGCAGCCGACTTCTGGTGCTTCAAAGCCACTTGTCTACTCAGAAGCCTACTATGGCTTCCGAGAAAGAAGCTGCTCTCGCTGCAGCCGCTCTTCCTGCCGATTCTCCAACTATGTCTGTATTCTTTATCATTTTTCGATATCAATTTATGTTGTTTTCCGAAAAAGTATGACTGGTGTTTGTTCTTGTTCAGATTTGACAAGATTATTAACAAGGAAATTCCTGCTAACGTTGTCTATGAAGATGACAAGGTAGTTTATTATTTTGGTATATATTACGGTTTAATGCTAGTTTCCGTCGGTTATTTCTGCAAGAAATTGTTTGCTCCCACCTGTAATTTCAGTTCCCTCAAGAGAAAGGGGAAAAGTTTGATTATAAATGGGATTATTTTTGCAGCCCTTGGAGTCCTTAATAGCTACATGTGAATTCTGCTGATTTATGTAAAAATATCCGGAAATTGTTTACTGTTTGTTAAAATTAGTGATCCAATCCCGCCATTTCACTAATTTTCCCAAATTTGTATGTTTGTCAGTTGACTCGAGCAGGCACATAAATAGGATCTTAAAATTATCTCAGTTCGGGTGCAGTGTGCTTTATAGTTAAAATTTTTGGGTTGCCAACTTAAATTCTTTCTTTAATATGTTTAAAACCAGTATAGCCACAAGTTAATCATGCTATGACTGGAATTTTTTCATAGTTTCTTGGTGTCATTTTTATGTTAACCGAAGTAGTGAGTTGTGTATTACTACGTTTTATTTGTTTTTAGCATTAGCATTTTGTAAATTTGAAATGGTTGTTTGGGGGGTTTGTCAGCAATTGGAGGATTCTGTCCGTTGTTTTGGTAGTATACCTGTACTTGCTTTGTTGTTCTGAAAATTATTATAGTGGTTTAGTATTTTTCTGGTTCTTGGCAGGTTTTGGCTTTTAGAGACATAAATCCTCAAGCACCCATACACATTCTGCTTATTCCAAAAGTGAAAGATGGCCTAAGTGGAGTTTCGAAGGTTCCTGAAGTTAATAACATTAGTATAGCATTGGCTGCATCACTTCAGTGCTTTAGCTTTTGCAGATATACGTGACTATTTTGAAGCTCCAACAGAACACGGAATGCAAACTATCCTTCTTATTATCCTTTCTTAGTTTTTTATGCTTACATAACAAAAGAGTCAAGCAAGCAAGGGTAATATAAGAAAAGGGAGAAGGGAGACTCATTACATGTAGGCTGCAACTAAGAGATTTGCTTAAGTAGAATTTCTATTGGATTAATACCTCGAACAACCGTAGTTGCTAAAGAGGTAGTTTGTCTATGCAGTTTGATGATTTCTGTGATTCTCACACTCGCACATGTTTAAGATTATATAATTAGGGTTTACCATGCAAGCTTAACTGTCTGACTGTAGTGCAATTAAATTTGTTTCTCATGCCTTACACAGCCACAAGTTTTTGCAACTTGGTGCCTTTTTCATGGCTATGCTGTTAATGTTGAAGGATACAGCCACAGTGATGTACATGATTCCTTCCAATAAGATGTGTGTGATTAAAAAGATTTGCCTTAGGTGCATGTAAATTTTTGCACTTTAATGATCAAATAACGTGTATGAGATTGTGAAGCGAGTTGTAATGCTTGCCTTTGGGTTGAATTGTTTCTTGGCATTGACAAGTCAAATATACATTGAGTCATTTGTGTTTTCAACTCGTAAGTTGTTTGGGTAGTTTCAAAGCAATCACAGGTAGTTTTAATGGCCCTGAAATAGTATACTTGTGTTCGACGTATAGATACCTCTGCTGGCACTATGGCATGTACTGTTTTGTTTGTAATGATCCTTTCTTTTGGTAGCAAGTACTTAGTTCTTACTTAAATAAAGCATTAGGATAACTGTCCTAAACTGGGTGTCTTTATGACCTGGCTGCATTATCTCATTCAAACATGCATGAAATGATGCCATTTGCCATATTTTCCAAGTAGGACATAATTTGAACAAAGGGAACCAACTCCTTCAATACTTGTTAAGTTTCTAAGGGATGAACAATACTACCTGTTGTCTATTATATCCTTTGACATTGACATGACATGCTAATGTTATAATTATCGCTACCTTTGGGCTACTTAATGTATTCTACTAGAAGCCAGAGGTAATTAATCTTCCAGACCAAGTAATACCACTCATTGACAATAAAATTTGAACAATATGTAAGCTGTCCATGTTGCTGTTCATATTAAGTATGAGGTAGAGAATTCTGCATTAATTTGGTTGATATCTGCATGGGAAAGGGTTCAGATTTCGAGTTTTCTTCTTTTTTGTTTTTTCTTTCTTTTGTGGGGGATGGTTGGAAGAGGAATGTTCTACAGTAGATCATATCAAAGGTACGAGTCAGAAAAGTGAAGACCTTCTGAGATGCAAACTACAAGTGGATGGATATCTCAAAGAAGAATTAGGACAAAGTTAAACTGGAAGAGTTTTCTGAACCTATTTTTGTAGAAACATTGTCTTGTTAAGAAAAATCTTGAATGTCCCTTCTTGACAATGATTTTGTCATCTAATAAACATAAGCTTAAGTAAATTCAGCTTACATAATACAGAGTATGGACTTGAAAAAGATCTTAGTTATATATATATATATTTTAAATTTAAGGGTTGGGGGAAAGTTTTTTTTTTTTTTTGTTGGGAGGGGTGTGGGGTGCGGGAATTGCGCGATGCACCATTAGCTGAATATTTTTGGGGCAAAGTTTTATGACTTCCTGCATTTATCTTTAAATACTGATGGTGATAGGAAATTGTTCAAACTACTCTTGTTTGGAGCAGGAGAGGTGAATTCTCATCTTTGGGCCAAACACATCAAACTCAGGTGGTGTGCAATAGAAGAAAGTCTTTCTAACAGTAAAACTTATTCGCACTGAGTCAGTTAACTAGTAATCATTGTGTGACTTATTTGTTCGTTACAGAACTGAGATGCCATTGTCATTAGCAACCTTCCCCTGTTCACCCTTGGTTGATTTGGTACTTAGAGTTGCTTTTATACTCTTTCATTTCTTGTTGAAGTTCTATATAAACCTGGATGCGAGATACTGAATGGCCGTTCATATTTGTTCAATGCTGTGAATGGAACCTAGCCTTTTTTTCTTTAAGTAACTGGTGTTTTTTGTTATGTAGTTGGTGCTTGAAATTGGATGAAAGGTGAATGTGGCTATGTGATTTTGAAAATGTTATAAGGCCACAAGAAGTTTATGAATAAATTCTCCTGTCATCATGTATGGAATCTTAATTAGTGTGAGACTACCTATTTGGATCATGTTATCACAGTTACGACTTGAGCAAGGAGTTAGAATTATAGAAGAGCATATCAAAGGAGTCAAAAAGCTAGCTTTTGAAAGCCATATCTATGTCCTCACCATAGAGTTGCAGAGTTGTGGAGAAAGCCTGTGCATTGCATAGAAGATGCTTTATCAGCACCTTTGATACTGAACAAGTTCTGATGGCTTTAAGAATGACCAAATTTTATTCAGGAATTAAAATTAGAGTGCCAAAAGAAACCAGTCTACAGCCACTGCCAAACTAAGTGTGGAAACTTTATTCAACTTTTGTTGGGGTATGCAGTTATGCAGTCTAGTTTCCAGTAAGTATTAGTTTTGTAATTCACTCGAGAAAACTGGTTACGGGACCATGATGCATTTCATGTGCTTTGAGCACTTTAGCATTCTCCAGAAATTACGCAATGGAATGTGAAGACTTGAATCTTCAGTCATTGTGAGCTTTGCTAAAAATTGTTTCATTTTTATTTCTTTTGGAAGCAAGGTGAAGCAAACTAACTCCTTTAAAGATAGAATATGTTTACACTCAGGGTCAAATTTCAGGCAATTGCAGGTATTTTCTCTAAAGCGAGCTACTGACTATTGGATAAGGTTCATGTTACTAGGCTCGCATCTTGTGATCTAGGCTCTTAGGTGACAAGTGATCTCGTTATGTGATGCTGGATGACTATTTTGGTGATTTCTCTTGGGGCTACTCCCAAAATCAAGACTGGAACTGTTTGAAGAAAATGCCATTTTAAGACTTCGTAATTCATGGTTCTTCACAATCTGTAATAATTTGGGTAAATTTCCATTGAGCAAGACAGGAGGGTAGGAGCTTATAAATGAGTTTTCAAATGTGAAAAATGCCGTGGTGATGCAGTGCCCCCTTTGATATGAATGAATCATCCTTTACTTGAATGTGAACTATTTCCAGTTTGGCAAGGCAAGATGAGCTACAATTCAATCTTAAGCCATGTAGCTCTGTTACTATGGGTTAGCTTGCATTAAGCTATGCATTTCAGAGTTCCAATTGCTGCTTTTTCTTTAAATGAGGGTGAAATTGCATCAGAATATTGACACACTTTCACTTAGTATAGGTTGAGTTGCTTAGCAAAGTCTTGTGAAATGAGCATTATATTGCACCTTTAGACATAATTTGCACTTCAAAAACTACACGACTATTTTACCAATGTGGTAAGCTTACATGGGATAATGTATGAGTGCCTTAATAGTGTCAGTGTTTTTCAAACACCATCATTTTGTTATGCATTGGTGTTGAAAGTATTCCTTTGTTTATGCTACAATTTTTACTTGTTATCCATCATGCAGCAAATACATGTTATTGAGAGGCATTTAGTTTGTTTTAGCCACATCAGAATTTTTTGCTAGAATTATTTATTGTTTCAAAGTGAATCACATGAAAGGCATATCCTTTTTTTTATTTTAACCCTATGCCACAGGCTGAGGAGAGGCATATTGAGATTCTTGGACGCCTTCTTTATACTGCAAAACTTGTTGCCAAACAAGAAGGCCTGGAAGATGGCTTCAGACTTGTGATTAATGACGGGCCCAGTGGATGTCAGTACTATGCTTCCTTTGCCTTTATAGTTTGTGTAATTAGGTGTCTTGCTTATATTGACTCAAGATATGAATTTTGGGTTGTTGGCAGGTCAATCTGTTTATCATCTTCACATTCACCTTCTTGGTGGACGCCAAATGAACTGGCCACCAGGCTAAAGACTAGTTCATGCCAAAAGTATACCTTGATGGTGTAGTGCTTATATGTGCCTCCCCTTATCTAACAGAATTATAATAGATATTGTGCTATGCTATGTTAACAAAGATGTAGCATGGATCTATGTATTGGGTTGAACCTGCTTTTTAATCTATTCTGTCTCTCAGTACTTGCAATAATAGTCTGAATATTGTGCCCTTTTGTGTTACCTTAAACGCTGTATTTTTATTTGACCCTGGTGTGGCATCGTCAGAATGTGAAGGGTACTACTTTGCAGCAGATTCGTTGTGCTTGAAATCTTTTGTGGCTTGTGCTGATGGCAGAGCTTTATAATATTGGAGTAAGGTTCCGCTACCTCCCCTGCCCCTAAACCCCATCTCTCCACCTTACCAGCTTATCATGAAGTCTTGAATAAAGGCATTTAGTCAGCATCCATGTGGTTTGGTGGTACAGCTTCTGAGCTCTTGGTTCAAATACTAGGGGTAAATCCTTGGACCAAGCAAACCCAGCGTACACAGGAGCAGCCTTTTAATATTGGATTTTCTTTTGCCTTCCCTCTCCCCAGGGATCCGTTATCTTGCTATCTTTTCTTACCGAATATCTTTGAAATTGAAATTCCAGAACATTTGTTCTTGGATATGCAAGTTATTTATGATGTGATACTCTAGCACGGTGCGAAGTATTGGTGTTGATTCTAAATATTGACTCAATTAGTTAGAATGGAAATAGCCTGTAAAAAGGCATGGCACCAATCTTATCTTACAGAGATCAGATTAAGTTAGTGCTTAAGTGCTCTTTCCAGAGAGGGAGAGCAAATTGATTGAATGGAAAATGGAATGAATATAAGATGGAAGGCCAAAAAAAAAAAAGAAAGATAGAATGTTCTTTTATAGAGAATTGAAATGGGCTTTAACGGGCCTGCATAGTTCTTTTGTGGCTTGGATGCGTTGAAGTGATTTATTTTATTTGAGCTCTAGAAAACTCATGTGGGCTGAATACCTTGTTACGGAACAAGTGTATTTTTTGGGGGATAATTTCAGAAACCTTCCTTGAGATTTTTAACAATTGTGGAGACCTCCCCTCAAGTTTATTAAATTAATTCAGCTCTCTTGCTTTTACTATTTATATAACAATAAGGCCCAAAAGGCTATATTTTTTCTCCAAAGTCCTAAACTACCCTTTTTGTACAAAAATAAAAGAAAAATTATTTTGCCAATTGCTTTCTTTCATATTGCAATTAAACTCACTATACTAACAAACTAGTCTAACAAATAGTGTAATTCCAAATTCTAAACCCAAGTAATTCCATCATCATAGTCACAAAATTGTTTCTCCCAAAGCATGCATTCAATTCTGAAGATTCGTTTCATTCTTCAAAAAAATTCTCACCATATGGTTCTATGTGGTTAAACTCACAATCAACTACCCTTATATTTGTATAATCTTCAACATAGGATGTCATGGTTTGGTTCCATATAAGTGGTTTAACTCCTACTACATGAACCACATTATGGCCTTGAAGAAAATCCTTAAGGGAGATTTAGACATGGATGGGATTAATTAAGTTTAAGAAAAGGAAAGGCATCATTATGACTATAGAGATTTTCAAGCAATTCATTTTGCCAAAAATCAAAATTCTACTTACAACTAATCACACTCCAAATTTCAAATCCAATGCCCACACCTCCTCAAAACAAAATAATTTAGCCTACCATTAAATCTCCAAACATGTTAACGTTTTAAATACAGAGAAGAACTCTATCTCCATAACGAAACCACAACCAACAATTGTCAAGTATAAAAAGAAATAGAAATGTACATATTAACATTTTAAAAAGTTTTTTTGGATGGATGATAGACAAATTAGCAAATTCACCAATTTCAGTCCCTCTTCCTCTTTTGGCCAATGATTGCATTATTTGTTTCGTTATTTTTGTGTTCCTCTTCATCTCCTTTTAATTTGACCATGAAATTAGATTTTACTTCAATCATCAAATCTAATTCCTTAACTAAACATGTGATTTGACAATTCCAAATAGAAGAAAAGAAGGAATAGAAATATATAGTAGACTTTGAGGGATCACTTGTGATGTGATTGGTTGCAATTATAGGCAATAGTTGGTGGTAATTTGAGATCGAGTTATAGGAGAAAGGGATTGATAGATGAGAATAAAGTAATAGTAAGTGAGAGAGAATTGTTGTTGGCTGTAATTTGTAAACAGAATAGTCGAAAAGGTTAAATTTCTCTTTCTTTCTTTTTTTTAATCTCATTTCATTGTACTATGAATTATTTATTAAGTGAAGGTCATTATAGTCATTTTATTATGACAAGGGAGGTTAGTGTAATTTACAATACTTGAGGGGAGCCGAGTGAAATTGTCATAAATCTAAGGGGAGGTTTGTGAAATTATCCCTTTTTTGGGTTTAGGAAAGGTTTTTATGCATTTTTTAAAATTATTTATAGTTCAATGTGGGTGTAAAACCTACAAGGGGAAGGAAGGATTTGAATTCACGTTCACTTGGCTAATATCTTTACTAGCTAAACTAGTTCTTGGAGACAAGTTTCAATGTATTTGATTGCCACTTAGCTATAAATTTTTTATTTTTATTTTTAGGAGGTTTTGTACTCAAGGTCTTCAACTTTTTTTTAAAAAAAAAAATTCAAAAAATATTATATGTATTACTCCAAAAACACTTTAAATAATCCAATGTTAGCTCGTAGTTCTCATTTCCAGTTTTTGGTTTGTTTCCAATTTAGAAAATAATTGTACTTCAAAATTACTCATTTAATATCGCTTTTATATTATCTTAGTTTCAAAAAAGTTTTGGGATACAAATACAACTTCATTTATTAAAATAGCTTTATCAGTAACCCCTATTTTTCATAGCTGATGAATAGCCAAAAGAAAAAATCACATCTGACCATACAGTAACAATTTTGGATGTATGCCATATATACATGATTCGAAATTCAAATTTGAATTCATATTATAAAGCATAATTTAAACTTGCTAATATAAAAAAATTGTGTACTGATAGTGTATTAAAAAATTATCCAAAAAAAGCAATTTTTGTATGAATCAACGTTGAGGCCAAACAATACTCAGGGTATGTTACACTCATACAAAATTATTGATCGTACAATTATTTGGAGTCGAAAAAATTTGAGCTAATTTGACCATAGGAGAGATGAATTTAATTTTACATTAGGAAAGTCAAATTTCATAAAGCGCAGAATTTTTAGCACTTTGTGTTGGGGGTGAGCACATCATCAGTGGCACTTCCTCTAATAATCCATTTGGATTTTCCTACATTATGATAATGCAGCCATTATTCTTAACGAAAAAAAGGAAAAGAACACCATCCACAGTCGGGAGCATTCAACGAAACTCAGGAAGACAAATCAAACTAGAAAATTACCATCAAGTAGAGCCTGCCCTTAGATTTTTTTTTTTAATTAAACTTAGCATAAAAGTTTGAGTGAATTAGTTGAACATTCAGCTTTTACCAATTTAGTAGGATACTTAGTACCCCATATAGTTTTTTGGACGAGATTGTGATACGAATGTCGCTAACCTTGTGATGAAACCCATAAAAGACAAGACCAAGAATCTAGAATTTCGTATCAAAGTTTGGAGCAGAAGATCTCAACCCGTTAATCACGTGGTTAACGAACTTTGGTATAAAGGTAGAAGACGCCACAACCAAACGTGATCTTTGATTGATAAGTCAATGAGCACCTAAACTTGCTCTAAGATGCTCAAGAAACTTATGATGAAACCAAGATAAAACTCTCAAAAATTTGTGTCTTTTCTTGAATCATAAAACGTTACAAGGGAGGCTTATTTATAGCCTTACAAATCACAAAACCTAAACCAACTAGGAAAAGACTAAACAAGACACAATTCCCTAACTAACAAAGAAACCCTAATCTGATTTGAAAATAACACAAGCTTCCTAACTCGGCTCTTACATGCTCACACTTGGCCGATTAATCCGGTAATTACCAATTACAAAATTATCACTAAAATACACTTTAAATAACATGACAAATCAAATTAAACACCAACATATAATCCAGCATTAAATGCGAAACTGGTTTAATTAAGAATAGCTCTATCCGACTCTTCCATCACTTGAATGAGATGAACAAACTTCCGATCTTCATTGTCAAGACCTTCAATAACTTTTGGGACTATTTCTTGACCTTGAAGCTATGTGCTCACATCTTTGCCCTCTTCTTGAAAAAAGATTTGTCCTCAAATCTTGGAGAAAAGTAGTAAAAGATAGACAAGCAACATGCATACTCCACCTGGATCAAAAACAATAGTAACGACCTAAATGGTATCCATGACACCAAGATTGAAACCTCCCATGTTGGTGCGCTTAGATTGAAGCAAGCATGGATAAGTCGCAGCAACAATAATGCTTTTTGCATGCTTTTTGCACAGCTTAGATTAAAACAAGTGATGAGCAACGTTCTTCCAAAATTCCTTGGAGTACCAATAATGTTGCAATTGAAATACCATAATGAAAGTAGGGCAGCAATCAACATCTTGAACTTGCTCAACACCAACATGTGCAATGCATCCATTTGCCACAAAAGTAAATTCCTCCAATGCCTCCACTTTTGGCAAATTAGTAGCTTTAAAACCATGCGCACTCTCAGCAGTTTTCACCTCATTGGATGCTTTGCCACACAAGAAACATTAATATTGGTGCTAAAATTTAGCATGATTTATTGACCAATAGAAGCAACTCCTAGAATGCAAACTTGATGGAAGGATCCAAAGTTGACAAAGGACTTAGGAATTGAATAGCAAACAAACAACTCCACTTCACCTTCCTTAACCTACATAGAACTATGAATACTAAACAAAGCAAAGTTAAGGTCATTAGGAAAGCAATAATTCCCCTCACCCTCACTTTTGTTGACACTCAAAATCAGCTTACTTTTCCTCTTTTTTTTCTTCTTCCTCGCACATCTCACTTATTTTTTCAATCTCTTTCTCTTGAGTGCTCCTCTAGCATTTTACCTCCTTATTCACAACTTCATTTTCCCACTCTACAACCTTAATTTCTAATTCCTCTAACTCAACTCCGCATTTAAGCTCACTCTTTCCAGTTTCTTGTGCAATTAGATTTTTCACTACATTATTATGGGCTAACTTGGGAGCAGGTTGCACAAATGTTGGATTCTTCTCTTGATTTCGCTGCTGTAGAAGAGATAAATAAGTTTCCCATATGGGCGTCTCATCTTGAGATTTAGACTTGGAAGGAATCATTTGAGCCTTCTACTCTTTTCTTGACAGCTACGACCTCCTGCTTTTCTCCATAAATTCCTCTTTATCACAAGTGTCATAGTATTTGTCATAATCTCCTTTGGGGTGACATGATCCATCTCTTGTTGGAGTGTACGAAACTCATATTTTGAATATGATAGTTTCGAAGAAGTAGGTTGAATATTGGAACTAAATTGCTTAGAAGCCCTCCTCTTGATAGGTTCATTCACTATCCGATCAAGTCGTTTATTCACGGCCTCGATCTTTTGCCCCATCATCAGCAAAAGGTCTCCCTTCAAAGTCTCTGCAAAAAGTTTTAAATCACAAGCTTGGGAGCTTCCCCTTTCCTCGTTAGACATTTTTTTTTGTGAAATCTGTCAAATTGAGTCAATAATGGGACAAGGAAAGATGATTCACCTTACACACTCTCTCGTGTATACACTCAACACTCATGTTTTCACTTAATTAAGTCTCTCTAATAATCTTGCCAATTTAATTCTCAAGGCTCCTCGATCTTGAAGAAATTAGAGTTCCTTCTAGTGTCGATCAACTTAACAACTTGAATCAAGTAAGATTATAGCAATTTTATGGGAGCAAGAACACAACTGACGTCGACAGATTTATGACTCAAAAGATGACTTTTAGGACCTTAAAATAACTGGAAAGACCCATGGAAAGGAAGGAAGGCGGTCTAACAAATTTCGTGGCTATGAGCAAGTGATACTAGGTTCTAAGGACTTAAACGTATGGCTGGAATTTCTGGCAATGAGTCTCGGCTGTCTTGAAGTATGAAAAGGGTGTTTGGTGCTGAAAAATGATTCCTTTCCCCTGAGTAATTTGGCTACATAATGCCCTTTTCCAAGCTCAAAAAGAATTTGGAAAAATCAGGCCAAAATCTGGAATTAAAGAGTCCGAAAGCAACTAGGCAAAGGATTGGTGTGCGACTGTCTTGTTTCTTTTATTTCAGCTGACTTAAAACCCTCCAAAAACACACTTGGCACTTCATTTGGATTGTCTAAAGAACTAGATTCATGGACGAGAAAATTTTCTCTCTCTCTTTTTTTTTTTTAATGCAACAGCCAAGAAACTAGGTTTCAACAAGAACTAGGGTTCGTACTTCTTGCTTGACCGATGAAGATGTGGTTCAAGATTTCAAGAAAACCCCAACTATGGCTACAAGATATTCAAGATTTGTAGAATGTAGCTCAAGAATTCAAGATACACAAGAAAGTTTCCAAGATTTCCCAGAACAGCCCAAGAAAGTGTTCAAGAATTCCAAGTTTCCAGCTAGAGTTTCAAGAAGTTCAAGAATCAAGTTTTTGGACATCAAGAACTTCAAGATTGATATTTGTACAATCAAGAACTTCAAGAAAAAAACCAGAATTTGATTCAAGAAATTCAGGAACTAGGTACTTATAGCCACACAATATACAACTAACACAAGGTTGTGAAAGATATCCTAGGTTGTGTCGCCGATTCCTTCACAAACAAGACATTGTCAGAAAATTTTTTTGTGTAACTGAACCACGGAATTAAACAATAAAATTGACACACTTTAAACTCCAAAAAATATAAAGAAACAACAGAAATTAACACCAACAAGGTTTGAGTAAAAATTATTACAAAACTTGAAGACGCAACAAGAACAAAAAAAAAACCCTAGCAACTCACAACGAATAACCATGGATTGACACAAACGAAGGAACGAACAGAGAAATATAATCTGGAATTTTTTTTTTAAATTCGAATGAACAATAACATCGGGATGAGCAGTAACGATTAATAATAACGTGAACAGTATTCGAATTTTTTTTTACTCTAAGAGAAAACAAAAACCCTAGGACAACTTGAACAAGAAACAAAAATTGACTCAAGAATAAGGATATAACTTGATACCTTCAACTAACTCCGATACCAGCTGATACGAATATTGCCTATCTTGTGATAAAACCCATAAAGGACAAGTCCAAGGATCTAAAATTTGGTATCAAAGTTTGGAGTGAAAAACCTCAACCTGTTAATCACGTGGTTAACAAATTCAGTATAAATGTAGAAGACCCACAATCAAACATGATCTTTGATTGATAAGTCGATGAACATTTAAATTTGTTCTAAGATGCCCAAGAAGCTTACGATGAAGCCAAGAGAAAACTCTCAAAAATTTGTGCCTTTTCTCAAATCATAAAAACGTTGCAAGGGAGGCTTATTTGTGGCCTTAGAAATCACAAAACCTAAACCAACTAGGAAAAGACTAAAAAGGACACAATTCCCTAACTAACCAAGAAATCCTAATCCAATTTGGAAATAACACAAGCTTCCTAATTCAGCTCTTACATGCTCACACTTGGCAGCTTATTCCACTAACTACTAATGATGAAATTATCACGAAAAAACACTTTAAATAACATAACAAATCAAATTAAACACCAACACAAAATCTAGCATTAAATATGAAACCAATTTAACTACGAATAGCTCCATCCGACTCTTTCACCACTTGAATGAGATGAACAATCTTCCAATCTGCATTGTCAAGACCTTCAATAACTTTTGGGACGATTTCTTGACCTTGAAGCTCCGTTCTCACATCAGATTGTATTTAAGGAGAAAAATTCTTTCCAATTAGGCAGTAACTCTTAGATACATGATCATTTAAACAAAAAATTGGGACTGGCATCCCCAGTGTGGGGTTTTGCTAAACAAGGGCAAAAAATACTCTTAGATACATCATAATTTCCCTTAGTTTTGTACCAAAACCACATAGTAGTGAATAATTCGTTGAAACAATAACCATGATCTCCTAACAAACACCTCATAGATTTTGTTTTACACCATACAAGTGTTTAACTCGCAATATAAATTTGATTATTGTGAGCAACTAGAAGGGAACAGGCTCCTCTCCGTTACCTATTCTCTTCAATTCTCCTCAAGATAGCTTTATGATTTTGACATGTGTCCAATTTGAAATTGATGATTTCCTTTGATTATAACCAGCATCTTAACCCTGGATTAAAAACAAAAGATAACCTACATTTTCAAGAATGAGATTATTTCAACGAAGCCAACCTTTTCTTGTATTATTAATGGAAAAAGATTATGCAAGAAAATAAACGAAATTTGAGTTCATCTAGTTACAGCCATGTCATCAATGTTATTCTATCGAAATCCCATGGAAAAATTTCGTGTTAATACTTCATATATTATTCTTAAATTGCAGCGAATTGATTATGTACCTATTACTTTTATCGATTTTTGGTTAGTGATTTGCAAGACATTTGTCAAAATAAGTATTCATATTAATCATATCAACCCTATCTTTTTTGTTTTAGTTTCTTTTTGCTTCTCTTTCTTACTTAAACAGGTTGATCATTTTACAACCTATGGGGTAGTATGTTCTAAAACCACGGTTTATTCTAATTTTATAGTTGACTATAAGTTTTTTTTTTTGAAACCATCTAATGATCCACAAAGTATCTTGTGATATTAATATTTATTAAAGTAGTTTTTTTATGTACTGTCAGTGTATATACGAGCAAGTCTAAATGCATACTACGTAATTTAATTTCAAATTTTCAATTCACTTTTTATATAGGTGGCATATGTCTATACCTGGTAGTATAAAAAATCCACTGATAGTGGATAAACTTTATCCTATTTATTATAATTTAACTTTTTATACATTGATAGTATAGTGATTTTTTTACACTAGCACTTTTGGATAAATGCCACCTGTGCATGATTTTAATTTCAAACTTGAATTCATGTTATGTGGCATGATAAAAAACTAACAGTGTAAAAAAAAAATTATACACTAACAGTATATAAAAAAATTATCCATTTATTATTATGCAAGTTTTAGCCTTTCCTAGGTTTGATTAGCCTCTTCTCAAGCTTTGGTGAAAGTTTTGTTTTATAGTTATCTCATTTCAATACCATCTCAATCAATCTCTCCTTCCTTGGCGTTCTCTTCCCTTTATTTAATCTATTTTGTGATTCTCTCTCATCTTAATTTTTTTCTTGTCATTTCTATTTTCTAATTTTCTCTTTTGTTTTCTCTTTTAGTGTGGTTTACAACAGTGTGCTTTCACTATATGGTTCCTTTGACTCTTGTGCCTTCATTGTATAGTTGCTTTCCTCATGGAAGAAGATCTGGAAAAACTTTCTACCAACTTGTCGCTGACTACTAGGGAACTTCACCAAGTAGTCATTCCACTTTCAACCTATCCATCTACCCAGCACAAAGGTTCACTTTGCTTATTGGGTAAGGTTATCTCCATGAAGTCCATTACCGTGGAATCTATGATGGCACCGCGGCATGGACTATCATACACTTAAGTTGGAGATAACATAGAGCTTTTCTGTTTCTTCCATCCAACAGAAAAGGGTCGAGTCATGCAGGGGAGTCCCCGGTCTTTTGATAAAAAACTTATGGTTCTCTCTAATTACAAAGGCAACATTCTTGCTACATAGGTTTCATTCAACTATTGCTGTTTTTGGGTATGTGCACTCAATCTTCCTATGGATTTGATGATGGGTAAAATGACAAAAATTTTTGGCTATAATATTGGTACAATTGTAAAGGTTGATGTAGAGGCTAATGGTATATTATGGGAAGAATATTTACTCTTTAGAGTCTTAGTAGATATAATGCATCTTCTTAGGAGGACGATGATTGTGATACCCCGACTTTTAGGAGAATGTTTTGTTTAGTCTCAAAGAGGATATTACAGTTTCTTTACTTTTTTATTTTAAGACATTGTTTTGTCTTAAAGACTAGAAACCCTACTTGTACTCAAAACCCTAGTTTTCCTTGTGACTAACAGGTTTTCTTAAATCTCTCATATTTTAATCGAAACCCTAATTTTAATCGATGGAGTTGTAAAATCCCTCATATTTTTTTTAAAATTCCCTTTTATTTGGAATCCATTACCTTGTAATAGCTATACTACTCATTTATATCCCCAATGGTTGGAATAAAGAATAGAATTAAGAGGTTTCCCTTTTCGTTCATTGTTCGGGGAAACTAAGATTTTTACGTCTTTTCGTAGTGTGAGTAATCGGTACGGAGTGTGTATTAAATTTGGTGATTAAGAGTGAGTTTTGGATAAGAAAATGTGTGTGGTTAGAAGTAATAATAATAAGTTAGTGAATTATAAGTTAAAACCCTACTACGTGCGAAATAAGGAAAATCGGGTTGAACCGATGTGCACCGTTCGTTACCGATTGAGCGCACCACTTGAACACCACTTTATTACCTTAATCTCCTTGTTATTAATTGAGAAAAATCAGCCCTAAAATATCTCCTAAAGCAGCCGAAATTTTGGACTAAAGAAAAGGGAGAAAAGAAAAAAAATAAGTAGCCATCTTGAGTTGACACTTGTTGGCAATCCATGGAACTTTGACCAAATGAGTTTCCTTCCTTCTTATCTTTCTTCTTGGCTCCATTCTCTTCCGTTTTTCTTCCATCTTGGCCGAAAATAAGAGAGGGAAAAGAGAGAAAAATAACTTCAACTCCAACCTTGATTCTTCCTTGTTGAGCTGAAATTAACCGAACCAAACCGATTAAATTTACCTTTTGGTGCTTGGGAGGCTTGGTGTGCTGAAATTTTGGGAAGATAGTGGTGTGTTTCTCACTACAAGGGACCTTTGGAAGGTACCATGGCTGCCTATCCCTTTTCTCTTCTTTAATCTTGTTAAAGTTTAGTTAGAAGCTCTTAATCTTGCCTTATGACGGTTAATCGGTTAGTTTTGATTGATTTGTTGGAATATGGAACTAGGGTTTACATTTTCAGCTTTGATTATAGTGACCTACCTCTTAATTGATGTTATTGAGCTTGTAATTGGTGGTTTGATGATAGAGTACTTGTTAGATATGAATTTCTAGAGTAAAGGTGCAAATTCCAGAATTTGGAAACCAATTTGTTCTGTTCTGACCAACTTCATTTGTCCATGTTAGGAACGGAATCAGGCTTAGGTCAAAACATGAAAGTTGTAGGAAATGATTTTATATAGTTACCTGTAAAATTTTCAGCTCAATCGGAGTACTGTATCATGTAAAATGACCAAAATACCCTTGACTGCCAAATGTACTGTTTTGCGGACAGTTTCTGTTTTCCTCTAAGATGTCACATTTTGACCTTGAAAATGGGTTGTTGATGTCTTCATGAGAGTTGTAGTTCTCTGTCTTAGCTTTGAAACAGTATAAATTACATCCCAATCCGATGAGTGTAGCATCAGTTGTGACCTAAACGCTAAGCAACGTCAAATCTGCTGTCTCGTTTTGTTTTCAAAACTGATTTCCGATTGCCTTATTTGACTTGTGTTGTAATGGGATGATGTTGGAGCCTAATTGACGGGCTATGTTGGTAACATTACTTGTGTATGTTTTGGGGCTGATTTGAGGAAAATAATGAGGCCATAAATGGCTGGAAAATAGGTAAACACAAGGGGCATGCCGCCCAAATTTTTACTAGAGGTATAAACCAGCCTTTGGAATTCTGGTTCTGTAATCTGCAAATTCGACCTGGATTCACTGAAAATTGGGATGAGTTGTCTTCATGGAAGTTGTAACCATTTGTCTTAGTTTCGAGACGCTACCTAGTACACCTTGATCCGATAACCATAGCTCTGGTTATGGTCAAAACCGTGCAACCTATTTTCATACCATTTTCATTTCCGCGCACGCGCACATGCAATTCTTGGCCGTTTTTGCCATTTTGGCCTTTTTAGTCCTTATTTCCATTTGCGATGGTTGTTTGACTGATGGTTGAGTATAATCTTCTACGCTGTGATTTGCGTGTTAACTATTTTGAGTGAGTAATTGGGTTGGTTTATATGATAAATTGTCGATGTGATTTGTATATGTTGAATGGGCACTTAGGCGAGGGTGTACTTTATCTCACTCGACCTAAGCCCATTCTCTGTTGTTGACTCAATATGTGAGAATACATGCTTTGTGCTGAGTAACACCCTTTTGCTGTGTGTTGTTGGGGTGATTACACGACTTGAGTTGAAACCCTTGTGTTGTGTGCTGTTGGGGTGAGTACTTTGTTGAGAGATATCATCTATTGAGAGATTGGATATCTCAGGGCTTGGTTCCAGCCCGGTTCCAAGGATAGATGAACTATTCGAGCCAGTTGGGGCTTGGTCGAAGTTAGTTCAATGCTAACCTTGGGATTTCGTTCTTTGTTAAAGCTTTGATTAAAGTTAAGTGATTTTGTTTCGCTCAAGCTGCTGTGTGCTGTTGACTGGCCAGCGGGGTTGATAAGGTGAACGGGGAAAGTAAGTGGAGTCTACGGACCATGAGTATTTTGGTTGACGGAGTGTCAACAGGCGTTCAAGCTCGGGGAATTGAACTGGCTTTGAAGCCACTCGTATCCTACTATTGTGATGTTACATTTCTGTCTATTGATGTGAAATATCTTGGTTTACATGTTTATTTGGATGTGATTTTATGTTTTTACCCCCGATTATTCACTAAACATATAGTTTACCTCATTCCATTTGTTTTCCTTAGCACGGGGTACGAGTGAGGCGTGAGACTGGTACAGGCTAGCATAGTCTAGTTTTTGGAAATTTTGTGATTGTACTCGCGCTAGCACCCGACTAGGGTTGATTGGACTTGGATTGTAAACACGTTAGTGTATTAGGGCGTATATAAGCCTTGTAGCTGGATCTGAGCATCAATGTATATATTAAGTTTGAACTTGTTGTGTTACTTATTTGCTATGAATGTAAGTTATTTTTCTCGAGTTTCGAGTGAGTGAGTCCTGGCGAGAGTTGAGCAGGCGATCCGCTAAACCCTTTGGTACGCCTCTGGGTACGGTGGGGTCATCACAGGTGGATGCTATATTTACACTAAGCTTCATCTATCAAAAAGGATTCAAGGATTCCCTAGCAACTTGCAGCAAAACAAGAGCCAAAATCTAGAAAACAAAAGGTCATTCCTAGTTCAATCCAAGCTAGAAAATAGGTAAATACAAAGGGCGTGCTGCCCAAATTTGCACTCGAGGGCTGGGTAGATGTACTCGCGACTTGAGTAAGGGTTTGAGGACGAATCGAACTTGAATCGTCTAGGGTATTCAAGTCTTGTTTCATAGAGGTCTATAAGTTAGCATTCGGCCGAAACTTGTACCCTTGGAAAAATAAAATTTACGACTAATAGAAATACGTTTTCTCCATTTCTTCGACTCAAATGGGGATTTCAAAGTTTTAAGAGCGAGCATAAGTTTTACGAATATTCTCCAAATGAGTTGTAATTATTTGATTTTTGTTAAATGAAATGTTTAAGTTTCAAACCTTAGTTGAATTTCAAAACTCTTAAATAATGTTTTATCGCAGACTTGGACTCCAAACAAGGAGTAATACCTGAACGTGATCCTTAAAAGCACTACATCTTTGGTGAGTGCTTCCACATACCTGATTGAACTGGACACTTGTTTTCAATACTTGACCAATGTGATTTGATATGTAATTTGTTTGATCGGGCAAGAGTGTAGTTTATCGCACTTGCCCTAATATGATATATACTTGTTTATTGTTGCAATTGACTTGATGTGCTTGTACTTGACTTGTAAGTGCTGAGCGGCAGTATGTACCATGTGAGAACCCGTAATTTGCATTTTCTAGGTTTTCGCATTTTTCATGGCTTGTTTTCTGCATTTTCGTGAGTAGGAAAAATTTCTAGATATTTTTAAGGAGCAGATATAGTTTTTAGATGATTTTTCTAGTATCGAATAGGTTTTGAGGAATTAAGAGCGTATATCGGACGTGGGACCCACTAGTGCGAAAAGTTCGGAAAAATTCGGCCAACTAGGTTAAGTTTTGGATACTGGATTTAATTTACCGGGTGTTAAGAGATAATTAGAGGATACTTTATGGATTAGAGTGAGAGGGAACAAAGTGATGACTTGCATTAATGAAGGTGACAAGTGTCACCCTTGGATTAGTCCTTAAGTAAGACTACTATTCCTTGTCTTACCATTTGGTTAAAATATCTCAAAAATTACCAAAAATTCACTCTTTTCTTCTCCATCTTGGCCGGCCTTCTCTAGCAAAGGAAGAAAGAAAACTCTTCAAAGTTTTGGCTTCCATCTAGCTCAAATCCTCCAAAACAATCACTTAAACTTGTTTCTACTCCATAAAACCTCTTCATTAGGTGTTAGTGAGTTGTTTGGTGAAGTGTTTTGGGAAGCTAAGGTGTCAAGCAACTCTCCCTCTCTTGTTTTACTAGGTGAGTAGTGAATGAACCTTTTCCTTCACCTAATGAAGCTTAATTTGTGCTTAGTGGTAGTTAAAATGTTGAATTTTGTGGTTTATTTCTTGATTTTGGATGAAGTGGTGAAGTTTTCCATTTATTGGTGATTTTTCTGTTTATATATGAATTTGAGGGTGTGGCCTTGTATGATGATTGGAAATGGTATATAATGATTCTAGAAGGTGGAAAAAGTGGAAGATTGCAACCAATTTCTGTTTTGGAAGAAAATTGAAAAACCTAGGGTTCTTATGGGAGCATTCTGTCCGAATTTTTAGGTCCTAGATAGAGGCCGAATTGGCCTTGGCTTAAAACATGAAAGTTGTAGGGAATGATATTTTAGAGGTGCCTACAAAATTTCAGGTCAATCGGAGTAGTGTAGAGTGAGAAAAGTCGAAATTACTATTGCTGTTCTGGTTTTACCCGAATGTAAGAATTGCGCCTGTAATTGGTTGTTTTGGCTGGAATTGCTTCAGAATTGGTTGTTCTGGTCTTCTAATGAAATGTAGCCCTGTTTCTAAGCTTTCGTATGGCTTTGGAATTTCTGGATTTGGACTTATGTAGGCTGTTTTATGATGTTTGTACTAGACTACGGTTTGTGAACCTGTTTTGCGATTCTGGTGTAGTATGTTACATTTTTGACGTAGTTACACTCGAAATTGGACTGAGTGGCCTTCTTCAACATTGTAGCCTCTTAAGTCCTGAATATGCCTGTAAAATTTCAGGTCAAACGGATTAGTGTATCATGAGTTATAGATGAAATACTCAAGCCTGTTTTGAACATCAGGTTCTGTGCGTTTTTAGTTTAGCTTCTGCCCGTGACTTTTTCGGTTTTGATACCGTACGATCTGGGTGGTGACTCCTTCATAAGAAATGTAGATCTTGGTTTTGGCTTCGAAACGGTATAAAGTGCGTCGAAATCCGAGTTCCGTAGCTTCCGTTATGACCCAAACAAGATCAATCGTCAGAACTGCCTTTGAATCTGGACAGTTCTGACGGGTACTTTGACACTCAAATTTCGTTCTGTTCTGAGTGGATTCAGGTCTTGGCCAAAACATCAAAGTTTTAGCCTTATGTCTCAGCTTTCTAATGCCTTTGGAATTTCCTGATTTGGATTTGTGAGCTGGGAGTTATAGTCCAGCAAACATACCCTGTCCGTTACTTTGGAGTGCGAATTCCTGGAACGGTTTTCTGCACTTTCGACCCATCTCTGTTCAGATCCGGAGTTAGGGGTCTTCATGAAAGGTATAGACTTTTCTCTTAGCTTCGCAACGGTACCTCATGTACCTTGATCCGACACTCATAGCTTCGATTAGACTCAAAACAGTTTTGACGGCAAAATGGCTAGGCCGCCATTCCCGTTTCCGTGTGCCGTTTCCGCACTTGCATGTGCCAATTTTGCCATTTTGCTTGTTTTAAGTATGTTAGTAGCCGTTTGTGATATATTGTGACACAATCTTCAATTTCAGACGTTGGTGAGCTAGGTGGAGCCGGTGGGGCCTACTAGCTACTCCTCGCGGCACGAATTTCGTACTTTTGCTCTTTTGTTCGTTGTGTAAGTATTCAGGCCGCTCTTATGTGTTAGTTGCTTATGTGTTTCGATATGTATGAAAAGGGTACCTAGGCGAGGGTGTACTTTATCGCACTCGACCTAAACCCTAATTTGCGTACATATTTGTACATGACATATGTATATGAATCATTTTGGAACTAAACCCCTTGAGCTTGTGGCTCGGGGTGACTTTTGAATAAATTTTGTGAAGTTTGTGAGTTTGGGGCCCGATCTCATGACCTAGATGGACTATTCGAGCCGGTTAGGGCTTGGTCGAAGTTAGTCCAACCTGGTTTGAGGTCACCAAGTTTGTGAATCCGGTTCACCGATTATGTGGACCAAGTTTGTGACCCGAGCTTGTGAACCAAGCTCAATTTCGTTCGCTCGAGCAAGTTTGTGAGGTGCCTGGCCAGAGAGGGTGATAAGGTGTACGGTGGGTGTACAAGTGAAGTTCTACGGACCATTAGTTGAGGTCGACGGAGTGTCGGCAGGAGGTCACACATGGCAAACGATCTGGCTTTGGAGCCACCTGTATCCTTATTTTGTGATGTTACTTTTCTGCTTTTGCTTTACTCTTACTATGTAACTGTTGTTACGTGAAATTTACGCTTTTGCCCCTGTTTACTTACTAAGCATATAGCTTACCCCATTTCTTTTGTTTTCCTTAGCAGGGGCTGACGCGGGGACTTTTGTCACACACACTAGTATAGTTAGATTTGCATGTAATAGTTGGACAAGTAGGATGTTTGCTTTAGTTTTGGTGATTTGTATAAGGACCCTCCTTGGGGTCTACTCTTTGGTTCTGGTTGTAATTATAAGGATGTAATAGTATGAGCAAGTACTTTTGGAGAATGTAATTAGAACTTTTGGGGATTGTATATATTGTATATAGTGCTCTTTTGATTTATCTAGTTTTAGTACTTTAAGTTTTGAGTCCTGGCGCGAGCTAGGCAGGCGGTCCGCCGATACCCTTGGGTTCGCCCTTGGGAGAAGTGGGGTCGTCACATACCACACTCAATGTGAGTGGGAGGTGCCTCTCATTCCCGTCTCCGTACTTTTATTTTGATTTAGTCGATTGGAGATGTTATCTCATCGACTTCTTGGGGATCCAAACCCCACTGGCTAGTTAATCGAGTCGAGCCGGCAAGGGTTTGGTCGATTAGATAACGAACCATGGCTATCTAGTGTTGTCGAGTGGAGTGTTATCTCCTCGACTAATCGGTATACTCGAGTATTACCATTAGTGTTTAGTTGGTGTTCAGGCCCGGTAAGGGGGTTGAATGGTGGACGGATTGGAGTTAAGCGAAGTACTACTGGATTGGTTACTTTACTTGAAAGTTGACGGAGTGTCAACTAATACTTGATCAAGCTCTGGTGAAGCAACGGGAACTTGGCTCTTGAGAGCCATCCGTATCCTTATACTTTGAAATGATTATTACTTATTGGATTACTGTTTCTTTTGAAAAACAAAACACTTTACACTCGTTTATTTTGAGATTTGCTACTTGAAGTGTTATTGTTCACTTTTATGAACTTGTTATGCTCGCTATTTTTCTACGTTGATACTTGTACTTTTAAATAGTGGTCAACTTGCTATTTGGAACCTCACTGGACTTTTAGCTCATTCTATGCAATTTGTTTTCCTTACAGGGGGTACAAGCGAGGCATGAGACTTGTACAGACTAGCGTAGTCTAGTTTTTAGATTTTGCAATTGTACTCGCGCTAACACCTGTCTAGGGTTGATTTTACTTGGGTTGTAAATACTTTAACGTTTTGGGTGTGTATAAACCTTGTAGTTGAATTTGAACATCAATGTATATGTTAAGTTTGAGATGGTTGTTTCATTTCTTCTCTATAGACGTGGTATCTTTCTCGAATTACGCGTGAGTGAGTCCTGGCGAGAGTTGGGTAGGCGATCCGCTAAACCCTGGGGTACGCCCTAGGGGGAGGTGAGGTCGTCACAGATGATACCACCTGTGACGACCCCACCGTACCCAGAGGCGTACCAAAGGGTTTAGCGGATCGCCTGCCTAGCTTGCGCCAGGACTCGATTCCAAAAACAATAAAATAAATGTCACGCGAAAAGAAAGTTCTATATACACTATTACATCTTCAAAAGTTATATAAACTATTACATCAAACCATACATACCACTAGTACCAGAAAGTAAATCCTAGAAAAGTTACTAACTATAACCACCACAACAAATATATACATCTTACTAGTCAACTTATAACAAGTACTAGGGCAACATCAGTTATTCTTTAAACCAAAAATCTATACACCTTCCTGAGAGATCCCCGCGTTGGCCGCTGCTAAGGAAAACAAATGGAATGGGGTAAGCTGTGGCGACCCCACTTCCCCCTAAGGCGAACCAGAGGGTTGGCGGGCCGTCTGCCCAGCTCTCGCCAGGACTCACGCACGCACACTAACTCGAATCCTTCCGAAGAATAACCTAAACTATTACAATATCGCTTCCCTCAAAAAAAGTCAATCACTAAACCACATTAACTTCAGAGGTAGCAGTAATTTAAAACGGCCAGTCAACGGCCCCTAAACATCCCATGCGCTACAACCAGGGAATAGGGTTGTACAAATCGGATATACAAATAAAATTCATACGAACCAGATATCGAAATTAGGTTTTACACTTTTCCAGCATCAAGTGGCAATCTAAAAACAAAAGTACATAATTCAAGTTGAAGCATAATACAACCCACACAATAGCCATAATATCCATTACATCCAAAAGAAAAGAAACATAAGTAAGTTCAAGGCTTTCAGTTTCCAGAACCTGTCAAGGAAAACAAATAAACGTGGGGTGAGCTAAAGCTCAGTGGTGCCCCAAAACATGCAGTCACGTAAATCAAACAGCGAGTAATAACTTAAACAAATTGAACAATTAGGAAAGCGTATAACAGCACAAGGTAGGATACAGGGGCTCTCAGGAGCCATTTTCCTCGCTTGATCACCATTCATCGTAGTTGACCCTCCGTCAACTCTCACTACTTATAGTCCATGTAGATCCACTCATTTTAATCCTAACCCGTCACCGTTCATACCTCCGCTTCGGGCCCGAACTTCGTCTACCGACGCAGTATACTCGAGATATACCCATAATAGAATTAGTCGAGAGATTCACGAATCGACGTTTTTGTAGTTGATTCAAGTGTCGAGGGATTCACCCAACGACGTAACTACTTTTAGATTCAAGGATTATTGTAGTTGATTCAAGTGCCGAGGGATTCACCCAACGACGTAACTACTTTTAGATTCAAGGATTATTGTAGTTGATTCAAGTGCCGAGGGATTCACCCAACGACGTAACTACTCTTAGATTAAGGATTCACGAGAAAAATGATTCACGCAAGTCACCACTCGAACGGCTAGTGCGATAAAGTACACACTGCTCACTTCGATGGATCAAAAACTCATTTTACAATTCATCACATATCGAGTCAAGAAAGCACTTAATTCAAGTAGGAAAAGAACAGGCAGGGACACTCACCAAGAGTGGAGTTCAGATATCAAGTTGGGAATCGAATTCCGCGTCCTCGCAAAATCCTAGAAACCAAATTTTGAGACTATAAGTTTCTACTCAGCTTTTAAGCTTATAGACATCGAGGTATATTTAATATACTACTAGTCTACTTTTCTTAGAAGAATCAAGAGTCCCTTAGGTTAAAACTTGACAAAAATAGAAGAAATGTTTATTATAGTTTTCCTTAAGATACTTATCCTTATAAAAGGGTAACTAATATTATTTTCTTGAAATAAGTCGACAAACCTCTTAATATCCATGTTAGGAAGTTACTTTGAACATTTCTTTAAAGTTACGGCTTTTGCAAAAATTATCCTTAAAACTATTTTTCCTAAAATAGGGTTTCTTGCCGAGCAAGTTTCCCAAGCTTTTCACTAAGATTAGTAAAACTCGTATTTTGGAACTTTTCCTATAGTTAACTATCCAAGTGCAAAGCTTAAGAAAAGAAAAGGAATTAAAATAAGACTTAGAGTTTTCAAAAGCTATAGAACTTATTTACTATAGCTATCAAGGCTAGATTGAGCTAAAGAAAATTATCGAGTTGGAAAGTTTTTGGCAAAACACTAGATATGGAGTTTTATAGTATAATGCTAGCTGGAAATATTTTTGATTAGTTTTGATCACAGCTACTCGAGTTCGCAAGGTCGAAACGACTTCCACAGCTCCGACTCCGTTTTGGAATCATAGTATGGATCAAATTATGACAAAAATTCACATAGCAAATTACTAGAGCTTCGTCAATCATTAGCCCTAGCTTTCAACAATTGCATTACTGAATAAAATAAAATGATCAACCAAGGCTTCATCAATCATTAGCACTTGGTTTCAGCAAACCCATCATAAGCAAATAAAAATAAAGGTAAAGCCTCCAAGACATTCCAGCAATTAACTTCCATCACCCTGTATTACTTGTAAAATTATTCAAATGGCCAAGGGCTTCATCAATCATTAGCCCTTGACAATATTAATCACTCCCAACCGCAATTTAATCAAGAATTTAAACCACAAGTAGGCTAAAATCTCAATCCAAAACCCAATTTCTATTTCACAAAGAAACAGGACATTCATGCAAAACAGTCCACTTTAAAAATTCACAGACAGTAGTACACATGGAGGAAAAATACGAAATTTCTACAGGACAAAGGCCTATGATTCTAGTTTCAAACGCCCTGACGGCGCCTTAAACGGATTTTCCTACAACAAGATATCAACATTTGATTGAGACTGGTCATGGAATATCCGAAAATCTGGAATTTCAATTTTTCACTTGTGAAAATTCCTTTTTCTCCTTTAACACCAAAATGTTTTTATTCAAACCATCTATACACCTCATATAGAACTTCAGAACAACATTTTCCAAGCATTTCCTTCCATCATGATTCAAGGAACAATTCAAAAGTCAAGTTAAGGTTCCAACTCACCCTTTGACGCTCACATAAGAAATTTCCAGCATGTAACCCAACATTTCTGGTTCCAACTTCAATTTAGCAAATATTTATTGCTAAACAACTTATACCACTTAAAACCTACAACTTCCCTGTATTACTAAACCATTTTAATCCAAGGAAAATCCAAAAATAGGTTAAAATTCCAAAAGAAAACAAACTGAAAATTTCTGTTCACACCTCACGGCTATCCAGAAACTTTCCAGCAACTATGTGTTCAAAAATCCAACTTTTCCTTGGTTAAAATCTGGTTTTAAACACCCAAATTAATTATGCAAATTCTCGTCTAGCTATTTAATATTTCCAGTTCAAAATTTAACTCAACCAACAGCTGCAACACCCAAAAATTTCCAGAATTTCTGTACAACTAGCTTCGGACGAACATGCCTGCACAGATTGCATTTTTATTTTATTTTTCTGGTTTAAGCTAACTAATTAGCGGCATGCAGGGCCTAAATAATTTGTTATTAACCATCTAATCATGTTTATAAGCTTAAACAACAACATCAAACCAAATCAAGCTGAAAAATTGAAGCTAAGCTCTCGGCCAAAACAGAAATTCTTCCAGCATTTGCTTAGTCACAAACCAATTTTTTTTCTACGGCTAACTCTTGTGTTTTGAACTTAAAGCTCACATGCACAACTGCTGAATTAATAAACTATCATTTCCAGACCAGAAATCAGTTTGTCAACAACAAAATTGAACCCAAAAATCACGAATTAAAGCTGCAAAATTCAAGCTAAAGTTCACGGCAGCTCCTATGCTAGCACATATCAGAAATTCTTTTCTTAAACATCTCATCCGTATGCACAATTCAACATGCAGGATCTAAATCTTCAAGTCTTCACTCAGCTAAAGGCACTTAAGTGTTTAGATGCCACAGAAAAACACAAATGGAGCTGCAATAATCAAGGCAGGCTCTCGGCTAAAGCATTTCATCTCAAAACAAATTTTTCCACAGCTTTGGTTTCATCATCTGATTACTCAAGTTAACACATGCAAGGTCACGGCTGGCATAACTACCTCTGATCATCCATTTTTAGTCCAGAAAATTTACCTCAAAGCAAGCTAAGATCACACACGAAAATCTGAAAAATTTCTGCTCCCTCTCTCTCTCGGCTTCACGTGCAGGTCGAGTTCCAGTTTCGGTTGTCTTGGCTGAGCAGATGGTGGAGCTGGGGTGGTTGTTGCGGCTGGAAAAATTGATTGCAGCTAGTAGAGAGGGAAGGCCAGAATGGTGGAACTCGCTCACGGTTTCTCCTTTCCTTCCTCAGACTTACGGACAGCAGCAGAGTTGCTGCAGCGCACGGGTTGCAGCTCTCAGATGAAGCTGCTACTCACTCTCCCGCTCACTCTCTCTCTCTCTCTCTCGATGATCACGAGGCAGAGGCTGGAGAGGGAGTGTTTGGTTGTGGACTGGGGGTGAGTTGGTGCAGAGAGGAAATGGGAATGGGATGCGGCAGAAATGGAAGTGTTGGCTCTTTGGTGATTGGCCGAATAGGGTGGTGGTTGATAATGTTGTCCGTAAATCTGTTTTGAATTGCATGGTAATTTGTGGGGTAGTGGAGGGTAGTTTAGTCTTTACACATTCCTTCTAACGAACACTTAGGTCCTTGGTTCTAATTTGATCCCAAAAATTAATCCCAAGTATGATTTGATCGCCTAATTATACGCTAATCTTGCAAGGCTTTGATTATCGAAATCCTTACGTCCTAAGTATACTTAGGTACTTATGTCGTTTTTGTCTAAGATTTATCGATTACAATATAGTATTAAGGTTCCTAGTAATTCCTACCATTATTTAGCGATTAAATTAGTTATCAGAATTTCCAATTATTTAATCCCAAGAAATAGAGTTAGTTAACTCGAAATTTATCGATTTAGTATAATAAAGTCAAGTGAAATAATAATTTAATACAAGTGTGTCAGTTTGCACATAAAAAGTTATTTTTACGCACTTATTGTGAAAACAAAGAAGGATAAGACTATAATTATCAAAATTTTCACGCCTTAAGTATGTTTAGTATATTAGTATCATATTTATCTAAAATTCATTGGTTTTCATCTTAACGCGGAAATTCCTATTAACATTTAACATTATTAACGATTAAAACTAGTTATCGGAAATCAAAGAATTTATTTTAAAGTAATAGAATTAATCCAACTCAAGAAATATTAATTTAGTATGGCAAACCGAATAATTCAATATTGGCACAATTATATTATTTATTACATAGAAATTATCTTTATACTTTTATTGCAAAACAATTAATTACAATACTAGAATTCAAAGAAATTAATTATTAGATCAATGAAATAGTTTACCATAGAAATATGAAGTTAATGTAACAAAACTAAGAAGTTTAGTAGTTTAGCACAATTCTTTTATTTTGCACCTAACGTTTATTTCTACATACTTATTTAAAAACAATTGGACTTCGTGCTAAAATTCATTAAAGAATTAAAATGCAAATAAAATATGCACTGATATTTATATGTCTATTTTCAGGGTTCTCACATAAGCTATATGCTTAGTGAATAATCAGGGGTAAAAACATAAAATCACATCCAAATAAACATGTAAACCAAGATATTTCATATCAATAGACAGAAATGTAACATCACAATGGTAGGATACGGGTGGCTTCAAAGCCAATTCATTTCCCCGAGCTTGAACGCCTGTTGACACTCCGTCAACCAAAATACTCATGGTCCGTAGACTCCACTTACTTTTCCCGTTCACCTTATCAACCCTTGCTGGCCAGTCAACAGCACACAGCAGGTCGAACGAAACAAAATCACTTAGCTTTAATCAAAGCTTTAACAAAGAATGAAATCCCAAGGTTAGCATGGAACTAACTTCGACCAAACCCCGGCTGGCTCGAATAGTCCGTCTACCCTTGGAACCGGGTTGGAACCAAGCCCTGAGATATCCAATCTCTCAATAGATGATATCTCTCAGCAAAGTACTCACCCCAACAGCACACAGCACAAGGGGTTCAACTCAAGTCATGTAATCACCCCAACAGCACACAGTAAAAGGGTGATGCTAAACACAAGGCATGTATCTCACATATTAAATCAAGAACAAAGGATGGGTTTAGGTCAAGTGAGATAAAGTACACCCTCGCCTAAGTACCCATTTAACATATACAAGATACTTTGACAATTTATCATATAAGCCAACCCAATTACTTACTAAAAATAGTTAGCACGGTTTTTACCATAACTAGAGCTGTGGTTATCGGATCAAGGTGTACTAGGTAGCGTATCGAAGCTAAGACAAAGGGTTACAACTTCCATGAAGACAACTCATCCCAGTTTTCAGTGAATCTAGGTCAAATTTGCAGATTACAGAACCAGAATTCCAAAGGTTGGTTTATATCTCTAGTAAAAATTTGAGCGGCATGCCCCTTGTGTTTACCTATTTTCCAACCATTTATGGCCTCATTATTTTCCTCAAATTAGCCCCAAAATATGTACAAGTAATGTTACCAACATAGCCAGTCAATTAGGCTCCAACATCATCCCATTACAACACAAGTCAAATAAGGCAATCGGAAATCAGTTTTGAAAACAAAACGAGACAGCAGATTTGACGCCCCTTAGCGTTTCGGTCACAACTGACGGTAAACTTATCGGATTGGGGTAAAATTTATACCATTTCAAAGCTAAGACAGAGAACTACAAGTCTAATGAAGACATCAACAACCAGTTCGTCCATTTTCAAGGTCAAAATGTGACATCTCAGAGGAAAACACAAACTGTCCGCAAAACAGTACATTTGGCAGTCAAGGATATTTTTGTCAATTCATGTGCTACAGTGCTCTAATTGAGATGAAATTTTACAGGAAGCTATAAATCATCATTTGCTACAACTTTTATGTTTTAAACTATGCCCAATTCGGCCTCCATCATGGCCGAATGAAACTGGTCAGAACAGGACAAATTGGTTTCCAAATTCTGGAATTTGAACTTTTCCTCTAGAATTTCATATTTAACAAGTACTCTATTATCAAAACCATCAACTACTGGCTCAATAACATCAATTAAGAGGTAGATAACTATAATCAAAACTGAAAATGTAAACCCTAGCTCTATATTCCAACAAATTAATCAAAACTAACCGATTAACCGTCATAAGGCAAGATTAAGAGTTTTTAACTAAACTTTAACAAGATTAAAGAAGAGAAAAGGGATAGGCAGCCATGGTACTTTCCAATGGTCCTTTGTAAGTGAGAAACACACCACTTTCTTCCAAAAAATTTTCAACACAAAGCTTGCCATACACCCAAGGTAAGTTTAATCGGTTTAGGTTTTGAGATTTCACTCAAACAAGAAGGATTCAAGGTTAAAGTGGAACTTTTCTCTCTTGGTTTTTCTCCTCCCTCAAGCTTGGCCACAAGATACAGAAATGAAGAAGAAATGAAGTAAAGTTGGTGATAAAAATGAAGGAAATTGGTTGGTCAAACAACCCTTGGATGTTTGCCACTTGTCACCCTAAGATGACATCTTGAATTTTTCTTCTTTTCCTTTCTTTTTGGGTCAATATTTTCGGCCCTTTGGAGGAGATATTTAGGGCCAATTTTGCTGAAATAAAAGTGAGAAGATTAAGGTAATAAAGTGGTGGTCAAGTGGTGCACTCAATCGATAACGAACGGTACACATCGGTTCAATCCAATTTTCCTTATTTCGAACGTACTAGGGTTTTAACTTATAATTCACTAACTTATTATTATTACTTCTAATCACACACATTTTCTTATCCAAAACTCACTCTTAATCACCAAATTTAATACACACTCCGTACCGATTACTCACACTACGAAAAGACGTAAAAACCTTAGTTTACTCAAATGATGAATGAAAAGGGAAACCTCTTAATTCTATTCTTTATTCCAACCATTGGGGATGTAAATGAGTAGTATAGCTATTATAAGGTAATGGATTCCAAATAAAAGGGAATTTTTAAAAAAATATGAGGGATTTTACAACTCCATCGATTAAAATTAGGGTTTCGATTAAAATATGAGAGATTTAAGAAAACCTGTTAGTCATAAGGAAAACTAGGGTTTTGAGTACAAGTAGGGTTTATAGTCTTTAAAACAAAACAATGTCTTAAAATAAAAATAAAGTAAAGAAACCGTAATATCCTCTTTGAAACTAAACAAAACATTCTCCTAAAAGTCGGGGTATCACAATCTCCCATTCTTAAAAGAATTTCGTCCTCGAATTACAACCTATAAGCCAAATCTTCTTAATCTTTTCACAAGCTAAGGGTTGGAATACTCTAATACCTCATTAACGAGTTCATCATTGACAATAAAATTCACCTCAAAAGTTTGTCCCTCTATGTATTCCAATCCAAGAACCAACCGTGTAGTCCTTAGCTCAAAGTCTCTATGGTCTTTACATATTCTTAATGAACGCTGAACGTCTCATAGATCGAATTCCATAAAATCTTAACAACATAATAATTTCGTTGTACTCGGCCTTAATCTATTAGAGCGAATAGAAGGAAACCTCAATACGATGGAAGATAGGGAGGGTACCTTCAATGATTGCCAATGGGTCTGTCACCTCTTGATGTCCCATTGCATAGGTCCTTGCCGGCACTTTCGGTCGATTATTATGAGCATTTTGAGTTTGCAGTAATGCCTTTTGGTTTAACTAATGCCCCAGCGGCGTTCATGGATTTAATGCATCGAGTGTTTAAACCCTACTTGGATAAGTTTGTGGTGGTGTTTATTGATGATATCCTAGTATATTCAAAGACAAGGGAGGAGCATGAGCAACACTTGAGGGTAGTATTACAAACTCTACGAGAGCACCAGTTGTTTGCTAAATTTAGCAAGTGTGAATTTTGTTTAGAGAAAGTGGCGTTCCTAGGCCATATAATTTCAAAAGATGGACTCACTGTGGATCCGGCCAAAGTGGAAGCTGTAACCAAATGGAAACGGCCAGAGAATCCTACTGAAGTACGAAGCTTTTTGGGCCTAGCAAGGTATTACCGCCGATTTATAAAGAATTTCTCGAAAATTGCAGGACCCCTAGCGAACTTGACAAAGAAACAAAGAAAGTATATTTGGGATGCTAAGTGCGAGAATGGTTTTCAATTGACCATGGCTCCAGTGTTAGCTTTGTCCAATGGGACGGATAGCTATATGGTTTATACCGATGCTTCGAGAGAGGGGTTAGGGTGTGTTTTGATGCAAAAAAGGAATGTGATTGCCTACGCATCTCGGAAGTTAAAACCTCATGAGTAAAACTATCCAACCCATGACTTGGAGCTTGCAGTTGTCGTGTTTGCTTTGAAGAAATGACGGCACTATTTATACGGGGTGACATTTGAGGTATACACGGATCATAAGAGCCTTAAGTATCTATTTTCTCAGAAGGAGCTAAACCTAAGGCAACGTCGGTGGGTGGAGTTCTTAGAAGACTGATTGTACGATTAATTACCACCCAGGGAAGGCCAACGTTGTAGCAGATGCTTTTAGTTGAAAGGCTCAACTAGCAAGTTCAATGGTGGGAGAGTGAAGCTTGTTAGATGATGTATGTGAATGGAACCCACGTCTGGAGCCACAGAAAGTTATTTTTGGAAATATTCAGACGAAATCGACACTGTTGGATCGGATTAAAGAGGGCCAAATGAAAGAACCGACGGTGTAGAAGTGGGTAGAAAGAGTGAAGAAAGGGGAATTGCCTAACTTTAACCTAGGTCCTGATGGAATTTTAAGGTTTCGAAATCGCGTTGTTGTGCCTAGGGATGAAAAATTTAAGAGGGAGATTTTGGAGGAATCCCACCATTCCAGGTATAAGGTGCATCCAAGTGGTGGTAAGATGTACCAGGATCTCAAAAGTCTGTATTGGTGGGATAATATGAAGGCGGAGATTGCCCAATTTGTACAAAAGTGTCTTACGTGCCAACAAGTGAAACCTGAGCATCAAAAATCGTCGGGTTTGTTATAGCCTCTAGAGATCCCTGAATGGAAGTGGGAGCATATAACGATGGATTTCGTATTGGGGTTACCAAGAATTCAAAAAGGTCATGATGCGATCTGGGTGATAGTGGACCGATTAACTAAGACCGCACATTTCTTGCCAGTTAATATGAAATATTCCTTGGAGAAACTTGCCAAACTTTATATGGATGAAGTGGTGAGACTACACGGGGTACCAGTGAGTATCATATCCGATAGAGACCCCAGGTTTGTGTCTCGATTCTGGCAAAAATTGCAAGAGGCTCTAGGAACTAAGTTGAACTATAGTACAACGTATCTTCCTCAAACCGATGGACAATCTGAAAGAACTATTCAAACTCTTGAAGATATGCTGAGAGCCTATATTGTAGATTTTGGAGGGAGTTGGAGCCAATATTTAACCTTGGTTGAGTTCACGTATAACAATAGCTATCACTCTTCTATTCAAATGGCCCCATATGAAGCATTGTATGGACGAAAGTTTCGATCACCAATCCATTCGGATGAAGTAGGAGAGAGGAAGATTATAGATCCGGCTACAATACCATGGATTGAGGAAGTCTACGAAAGGGTAAAGGTGATTTGTCAGAAGCTTCAAGCAGCCCAAAGTCGACAAAAGAGTTATGCCGATCATCGGAGGAAGGATTTGAAATTTGAGATAGGAGATAAAGTGTTTCTTTGGATTACTCCCTTGAAAGGAAAGATTAAGGCAGGAAAAGGGAAAAAGTTGCAACCGAGATATATAGGACCTTTTAATATACTCCAGCAGATAGGGAAGGTGGCTTATCGACTAGAGCTACCAGCTAGCTTGTCTCGGATTCATGATGTGTTCCATGTTTCTTTGCTTAAGAAATACCATCCGGATCTGACTCATATTTTGCCACCATAAGATATTGAACTCGACGAGTCTTTAACCTATGAGGAACGACCCATTTGAATACTGGATAGGAAGGTGAAGGACTTGAGAAACAAGCAGATTCCACTAGTTAAGGTTCTATGGAGACATCATGAGGTGGATGTAATTAGGATTTCACACTTGAGAATAAGCCTTTAGCCTCTATTTATATGTCTAACTTGCTCTTCTTGCAATGCTACTTGTAATATAGGTGATGGAGGGTAAAGATGCCACTGGGGGTGCTGGGCCATCTCAGCCCGTACCTACTGATGAGATACACCTTGAGGGGCCTGTATGTCGTGTACTTACCTACCAGGAGAGCCCCGGTGGGCCTGTGTGTCGGTGGTCTCCGGCGCGCAAGATCCGGCGTTGCGACTATTGGAAGACCTACTCCTATCCCGATAGGGTAGTGTTTGCCGTGGATGATTAGCGGAGACGATTGGGTAGCGCCAATCGTAGATGCCAGACGGAGATCGAGCGTCTCCAGGCAGCCCTCCGAGTACACAGTGCCAGGATTCGAGAGCTGGAGGCTTCGATTCTGGAGGAGCAGGAGCGGACTAATGCCTTCAGGGAGTAGGCTCAGGCGACTACTGGTCGCCTTGTGCGAGTAGTTGGAGATGTCTGAGACCGGACCGACCGTATCCTGACTGAGTGCGGGGCTCTAGTGGAGGATGTGGCTCAGGACTTGGCCGGGGAGGGTCAAGTGCCTGCGGTTCCTAGTGATCCCGAGGAGGATCCTGAGGAGGATCTCGAGAAGGACCCAGATGAGGAGTCTGCCGCACGTATGGAGTCGGTTGGGTCGGCATCTAGCTAGACTCCTAGCTCAGGGTTTGAGAGATTTTTGTGAGGTAGTTAGGGACATAGTGGGATGACATGTCCCCTTTTGTTTTTGAATGTGACGTGTTAAGGTGGTATCAGAGCATAGGTTTGAATTGATCTGGGTAGATTGTGTGATTTATACTTGTTATTCCTTGGTTATAGGATGGATATGATAGACTAGGGTTGTGTGTACTTGAATTGTAAACCCGTTAATGTATTTGGGCATGTATGAACCTTGTAGTTGGATCTGAGTTCTGTTGTATATATTAAGCTGAAGGGATTGTGTTCTTTATTTTTCTACGTTTGTAAGTTATTTTTTCGAGCGTTACGTGAGTGAATCCTGGTTAGAGCTGGGCAGGCGACTTGCTAAACCCTAGGGTACGCCCTAGGGGGAGGTGAGGTCATCACAGATGGTATCAGAGCAATGAAGAATCTCAATGAAATTGCACCCCAATCCGATAAGTGTAGCGTCAGTTGTGACCGAAACGCTAAGGGACGTCAAATCTGCTGTCTCGTTTTGTTTTCAAAACTGATTTCCGATTGCCTTAGTTGACTTGTGTTGTAATGGGATGATGTTAGAGCCTAATTGACGGGCTATGTTGGTAACATTACTTGTGTATGTTTTGGGGCTGATTTGAGGAAAATAATGAAGCCATAAATGGCTGGAAAATAGGTAAACACAAGGGGCATGCCGCCCAAATTTTTACTAGAGGCATAAACCAGCCTTTGGAATTCTGGTTCTGTAATCTGCAAATTCGACCTGGATTCACTGAAAACTGGGATGAGTTGTCTTCATGGAAGTTGTAACCCTTTGTCCTAACTTCGAGACGCTACCTAGCACACCTTGATTCGATAACCACAGCTCTGGTTATGGTCAAAACCATTCAACTCATTTTCATACCATTTTCATTTCCGCGCACGCGCACATGCATTTCTTGGCCCTTTTTGCCGTTTTGGCCGTTTTAGTCCTTATTTCTATTTGTGATGGTTGTTTGACTGATGGTTGAGTATAATCTTCTGTCACAGGTAGTGACGAACAGGACGGAGTCGGTGGAGCCATATAAAGTGCCTTGATTTGCGTGCTAACTATTTTGAGTGATTAATTGGGTTGGCTTATATGATAAATTGTCAAAGTACCTTGTATATGTTAAATGGGTAGTTAGGCGAGAGTGTACTTTATCTCACTCGACCTAAGCCCATCCTTTGTTCTTGATTTAATATGTGAGATACATGCCTTGTGTTGAGCATCACTATTTTGCTGTGTGCTGTTGGGGTGATTACATGACTTGAGTTGAACCCCTTATGCTGTGTGTTGTTGGGATGAGTACTTTACTGAGAGATATCATCTATTGAGAGATTGGATATCTTAGGGCTTGGTTCCAACCCGGTTCCAAGGGTAGACGGACTATTCGAGCCAGCCGGGGTTTGGTCGAAGTTAGTTCCATGCTAATCTTGGGATTTCGTTCTTTGTTAAAGCTTTGATTAAAGCTGAGTGATTTTGTTTCGCTTGAGCTGCTGTGTACTATTGACTGGCCAGCGGGGGTTGATAAGCCCATGAGTCTACTTTCAAATGCCACTGACGGCACCTCAATCGGATTTTTCTGCACCAAGGTATAAGCATTTTATTGAGACTAGTCAGTGAAATCCGAAAATCTGGAAACTCATTTTTTTTACTTGTGAAAAACTCATTTTTCTCTTTTAAAACCACAAGACTTTTATTCAAACCACCCATACCCTTAAGTATGACATTCAAACCAGCAATTTTAACATAATTTAAGTATCAAATTTGAAAATGAACGAGTGTAAAGTGTTTTGTTTTTCAAAAGAAACAATAATCCACTAGTGAAAAACTAAGACAAAAGTTAGCTACAGTATCCTTCTCTGTCTCACTTGAACATACTTTTATTCATTTTTTTGGAATGGTTCGATTTGTTATTTCACATTTTTGCCTTGGTAAGATTGAGGAGAAAAATGGAGTCTTCAAGTTGTTTAGTTTGATTCTGGAATGCAAGTATATCCACACTTTGTTCTGATTTTAATATCCTTGGATGCTTGTTATTGCGGATAAACTTTCATGAAATTTATATATACTTAGAAAGCAGAAAGTCAATCTAATTCTGATCTTAGCTAGTGGTGATCAGGATTCTTGTCTGCAATCCCACATATATCAAAAGATGTGAGTTTCAAATACATTCAGTCCTAATCGAGCACTAGCGCGAGTACAATTGCAAAATTCTAAAACTACTATACTACGCTAGCCTGTACCAGTCTCACGCCTCGCTCATACCCCCTGTAAGGAAAACAAATGGCGTGAAATGAGCTAAAAGCCCAGTGAGGTTCCAAATAGCAAGTTGATCATTATTGAAAAGTACAAATATCACGTAGCAAAATAGCGAGCATAACAAGTTCATGAAAGTGAACAATAACACTTCAAATAGCAAATGTCAAAATGAGCGAGTGAAAACTCTTTTTGTTTTCCAAAAGAACAATAACACTTCGAATAACAATCAATGTATAAGGATACAGATGGCTCTCAGGAGCCAAATTCCCATTTCTTCACCAGAACTTGATCAAGTATTAGTTCACACTCCGTCAACTTTCAAGTAAAGTTACTAGTCCAGTAGTACACCATTTAACTCCAATCTCCGTCCACCAACCAAACCCCTTACCGGGCCCGAACTCCAAGATAAACGCTGGTGGTAATACTTGAGTTTACCGATTAGTCGAAGAGATAACACTCCACTCGACAACACTAGATACCCATGGTTCGTTATCTAATCGACCAAGTCCTTTCCGGCTCGACTCGTTTAACTAGCCAGTGGGGTTTGGGTCCCCAAGAAGTCGATGAGATAGCATCTCCAATCGACTGAACCAAAATAAAAGTACGGGGACGGGAATGAGAGGCACCTCCCACTCACATTGAGTGTGGTACATGCTGCCGCTCAGCACTTACAAGTCAAGTACAAGTATATCAAGTCAATTGCAACAATAAACAAGTATATATATCATATTAGGGCAAGTGCAATAAAGTACACTCTTGCCTGATCAAACAAATTACATATCATTAAATCACACTGGTCAAGTATTGAAAGCAAGTGTCCAGTTCAATCAGGTATTTGGAAGCACTCACCAAAGGTCTAGTGCCTCTCAAAAGTCACGTTCAGGTCCAACTCCTTGGTTGGAGTCCAAATCTGCGATAAAATATCATTTACGAATGTAAAACTCTCTAGAGTTCGAAACATAGGAGTTTCGTTTCAAAAAAATCAAGTAAATGCAACTCGTTTAAGTAGTATTCAAGATACTTATCAAATTCCGAAAAATTCATGCTCGCTCATTTTGTTATGATCAAGAAGTGGTTTCGACTTTAGAAGTTACACTTGGTATCAAAGACCGAAAAAATCGTATTTTGAAAGGGTCGCTACTTTCACTTTCCAAGGGTAAGAGTTCCGGCAAAATTTTAGCTTATATACCCTGACTAAAGAAAACTCGAATACCATAGGTGATCCAAGTCCAACTTGACCTCAAATCGTCGCTCAAGTCGCAGGTACATATGCCTAACTCTCGAGTGAAAATTTGGGCAGCACGCCCTTTGTGTTTACCTATTTTCCAGCCATTTATAGCTTCATTATTTTTCTCAATCAGCCCCAAAATCACACACAAATAATGTTACCACCATAGCCCTTCAATTGGGCTCCAAAATAATCCAATTACAACACAAGTCTTAACAAGGCAACCATAAATCAAGTTTAAAGGCAAATAGCTAAATGGCAGATTTGACGTCTCTTAGCGTATCGGTCACAACCGAAGCTATGCTTATCAGATTAGGGTAAAATTTATACTGTTTTGAAGCTAAGACAAAGGGCTACAACTTTGATGAAGACAACTCAACCCAGTTCACAATTTATCTAGGTCGAATCTACAAATTACAGAACCAGAAGTTCATGACCAGGAGGGTTGTTAGTACTGAATTCAAATGGCAATAACTCAGGCTACACAATTCTGTTTGAGGTGTTTTTGGTTGCGTTGGAAAGCTGAAACATAGGCTAAAACTTTCATGTTTTGACCAAAGGCTGATTTGAAACGGATCAAGGTGAAAAAATGCAGCCAGAATGATGAACTGTTAAAACTGTCCGCAAAACTATACCTATGGCAGTCAAGGGTATTTTTGTCATTTCAAATGATACAGTGCTCGGATTTAGCTGAAATTTTACAGAAATATATAAAACATCATTTCCCATAACTTTCATGTTTTGAGTTAAGCCCAATTTGGCCTCCATCATGGCCGAATGAAACTGGTCAGAACAGGGTAGTACAAAAACTTAAAGCTGGAATTAATGCATTCAAGTGATAATCTTCTTATTCATGCATAAAACCACTACTACCACTCCCTATCTAAGCTTATTCACATCATATTCTAGATAAATAACACTAATAAAAATAGAAAATTACAAACCCTAGCTGAAAATTATAAGTTAATAAGCCAAACCATGAAATCTTCCATACAATCTACCACGATCAAGCCATGCTTTGCTTAAATTGCAAAATAAGAAAGAAACAAGGGAGGTTTCTAGTATAATACCTCAAAATCTCCAAAATAACTTGTGATACAAGAACTTTCTTCCTCCCAAAAGTTCCACCAAGCTCACCTCCAAGCTTTCCCAACGATTGATCAGAGTAGAATCAAGTTTTACGGTAATTTTCTCAAGAATCAAGCAAGCTCTCAAGTTGGAAAAATGGAAAATTTTCTCTCTTTTCTTTTTCCTCTCCTAAGTCATGACAAGCATGAAGAAAATGAGGTATTTTTGGTTCTATTTGACAAGATGAAGACTAAGGATAGTTTTGGTCAAAGGTCTTGGTCAAGACCTTGGTTGGATTTTTGACAAATGGCTTAATCACAAATATTTCCACCAAAATATCTCTCTTTTTCTTAGTCAATAATGGTGGCTGACTTAAGGGTTAATTAAGAGCTAATTAGCTAAACTAAAACAAGGAGATTAAGGTAATAAAGTAGTATTCAAGTGATGCACACAATCGGTAACGAACGGTACATATCGGTTCAACCCGTTTTTCCTTATTTCGCACGTACTAGGGTTTTCACTTACAATTCAGTAACTTATTATTATTACTTCTAATCATACACTTAATATCATCTAAAACTCACTCTAAATCACTAAATTTGATACACACTCCGTACCGAATAATTACACTACGAAAAGACGAAAAACCCTAGTTTACCTTAACGATGAAAATAAAGGGAAACCCCTTGGTTCTATGATTAATTGTAACTATTGAGAAAGTGAATGAGTAGTAAAGCTATTGTAAAATAATGGATTCCAAATAAAAGGAAATTTTTAAGAAAATATGAGGGATTTTACAAGTCTTCACAATCACACTACCAAAATGCATACAAAAACACACACCAAAACCCTAGTATGCACAAAAACCCTAATTTATGCCCTTTCTTTAGAAAAATTATAACTTGAGTTATAAATATCAAAAATTTATATAACTTGGCTTTGAGTGTGAGGACTTGCAAAATTCCTTAAATTTTTCTTAAAAATTCCCTTTTATTTGGAAATTATTACTTTATGATGGCCCTACTACCCAATCACCCCACAATAAGTGCAAATGAACATAGAATTAAGGGTTTTCCCTTTCCGTTTTCAAGTTAGCGCGAATTAGGATTTTTACGCCTATCCGTAGTATGACTATCCGGTACGGAAGGTGGATCAAATTGGGTGATTAAGAGTGAGGTTTAGATGATATTAAGTGTGTGATTAGAAGTGATAATAATAAGTTAGTGAATTATAAGTTAAAACCCTAGTATACGCGATTTAAGGAAAATCGGCTCGAACCGACGGGTATTGTTCACTACCAATTGAACATACCATTTGACCACCATTTTATCAAGTTAATCTCATTGTTATTAGAGCCTAAATATCAGCCCTAAATCTGATCAAGGTGGCCAAAATTTTTGACTTCAAGAACCAAGAGAAAAGAAAAAAAATTGAGATGAAAATTGGTGGTGACAAGTGGCATCAATCCATGCATCTTTGACCCAAATTAGGACTAAACCTTATAACCTTCTTGAACTTCATTTTCCCTTCATTTTTCATTCCTCTTGGCCGAACCTAGGAGAGAAAAAAGGGAGAAGAGAACTTCAATCCATCTTGGGTTTTGCTTGATTGAGTGAGAAAACAAGAAAACTAAACCGATTAACTTGCAAATTGAGAGCTTGGGAAGCTTAGGGAGCTAAATTTCACAAGGAAAGGTGAAGGATAACTCTTGTAAGCCCTTTTATTGAGGTATTATGGCTGACCATCCTTTCCTTTTCCTTACACTTGTTTGAGTTATGTAGTAACTTGAATTCATGCTTGGTGATACCTAATCTAAGTGATTTTGATGATTGTAGTGATGAATTTTGAGTTAGGGTTTTGAATGGTTCACTTGTAATTCTTGTTGTTTGGATGGTATATGGTGTATGTAGGCTTGTATAGGAGGTAGTAGTAGTGGTTTTAAGCTAGAAATGTGAAGTTACACCTTGAATACCTTAAATTCCAGCATTGAGATTCTTCATTGCTCTGTTCTTCCCGGTTCTGTTTGACCCTGATGGAGGCCGAATTAGGCTTGGAACAAAACATGAAATTTGTATAGAATGATGTTCCATAGCTGCCTATAAAATTTCGGCTCAATCCGAGTACTATAGCCTGTGCAAAGACAAAAATATCCCTGACTGCCATAGGTAGAGCTCTGTGGACAGTGTTGACATTTCACCAATCTGACCGCATCTGTTCACCCTGATCCATACTGAATTAGCATTTGGACAAAGCACAGAAGTTGTAGTGCTATGTCTTAGCTATCCAACGGCCCTAAAAATGCCTCAATCGGACTTCAGTACCCTGAGTTATTGTCATTTAAGCATAGTGCAGTTAACTAGCCTGATTGTGAGATTCTGGTTCTGTAATTTGAAATTTTGACCTGGATACACTACGAACTGGACTGAGTGGTCTTCATCAAAATTGTAGCCCTTTATCTTAGCTTCAAAATGGTATAAATTTCACACCAATTTGATAAGCATAGCTTTGATTGTGTCCGATACGCTAAGCGACATCAAATCTGTCTTTTGTTTTATGACTTAAACTTCATTTCCGGACATTTTCCTAGCTTGATTTTGTACTTGTATGACGTTGAGCCTATTGAATGGCTATTGAAATGATATTATTTTGTGTGTGACTTTGGGACTGATTGAGGAAAAGAATGAAGCCATAAATGGCTGGAAAATAGGTAAATACAAAGGTCGTGCTGCCCAAATTTACGCTCGAGGGTTAGGTGGATATACTTGCGACTTGAGTAAGGCTTGAGAGCGAATACCACTTGAACCATCTAGGATATTTACGTCTTCTTTTATCGAGGTATATAAGTTAGAACTTGGCCGAACTTGTACCCTTGGGAATGAAATAATGACTACTAAAAATACGTCTTCCTCGTTCTTTTGACTCAAATGGTATTTCCAAGTATAATTGCTACAAAATTTCCCAGTTTGAAAAGCGAGCAAGTGTTTCACGAATATTCTCCAAACAAATTTCAATTACTTGATTCTTATTGAACGAAACGTGTAAGTTTCGAACCTTAGTCGCTTTTTCAAGTTCTTAAACAAAGTTTTATCGCAGATTTGGACTCCAAACCCGGAGTACAACCCAGACGTGATCACTAGAGGCACTACATTTTGGTGAGTGTTTCCAAATATCTGATTGAACTTGACATTTGTGTTTAATACTTGACTAATGTAATTACATGATATATAAGTGAATTGATAGGGCAAGAGTGTACTTTATCGTACTTGCCCTAATGTGATTTGTTCTTGTTCATCGATTGCAATTGACTTGCTATACATGAATATGAATTGTTTCTTGCCTGGAATTCCAGAAACCCTGTGGCTAGTTAGTCGAGTCGAACCGGCAAGGGTCTGGTCGATTAGATAACGAACCCTGGGTAGTTAGTGATGTCGAGTGGAGTGTTATCTCCTCGACTAATCGGTATACTCGAGTATTACCACCAGTGTTTATTGTGGAGTTTGGGCCCGGTAAGGGGTTTGATCGTTGGACGGAGATTGGAGTTAAGTGGTGTTCTACTGGACTAGTTTCTTACTTGAAAGTTGACAGAGTGTCAACTACCAATCGATCAAGCTATGGTGGAGCCGATATATGAGCAACTGTATCCTTATATGCGAAATGCAGAATATTTATTGTTTGGCTAAATGAAGTGCTATTACTCATTGCTTGACTTGTTTTGCTTGCTATTTCACTATTATGCTACTTTTACTTTATTTGATGGACAATTTGATATTTGGAACATCACTGAGCTTTAGCTCACTCCATTAATTTTGTTTTCCTTACAGGGGTACGAGCGAGGCGTGAGACATGTACAGACTAGTGTAGTCTAGTTATTTTGAATTTTGAAATTGTACTCACACTAGCACCCGACTAGGGTTGTGTGTACTTGAATTGTAAACCAGTTAATGTATTTGGGCATGTATGAACCTTGTAGTTGGATCTGAGTTCTGTTGTATATATTAAGCTGAAGGGATTGTGTTCTTTATTTTTCTACGTTTGTAAGTTATTTTCTCGAGCTTTACGTGAGTGAGTCCTGGCGAGAGTTGGGCAGGCGACTTGCTAAACCCTAGGATACGCCCTAGGGGGAGGTGGGGTCGTCACAGGTGCTCGACTTTTAGTAGAATGTTTTGTTTAGTCTCAAAGAGGATATTATGGTTTCTTTACTTTATTTTTATTTTAAGACATTGTTTTGTTTTAAAGACTAGAAACCCTACTTGTACTCAAAACCCTAGTTTTCCTTATGACTAACACGTTTTCTTAAATCTCTCATATTTTAATTGAAACCCTAATTTTAATCGATGGAGTTGTAAAATCCCTCATATTTTTTTTAAATTCCCTTTTATTTGGAATCCATTACCTTATAATAGCTATACTACTCATTTACATCCCCAATAGTGGAAATAAAGAATAGAATTAAGAGATTTCCCTTTTCATTCATCGTTAGGGTAAACTAAGATTTTTACGTCTTTTCGTAGTGTGAGTAATCGGTACGGAGTGTGTATTAAATTTGGTGATTAAGAGTGAGTTTTGGATAAGAAAATATGTGTGGTTAGAAGTAATAATAATAAGTTAGTAAATTATAAGTTAAAACCCTACTACGTGCGAAATAAGGAAAATCGGGTTGAACCGATGTGTACCGTTCGTTACCGATTGAGTGCACCACTTGAACACCACTTTATTACCTTAATCTCCTTGTTATTAATTGAGAAAAATCAGCCCTAAAATATCTCCTAAAGCAGCTGAAATTTTGGACTAAAGAAAAGGGAGAAAAGAAAAAAAATAAGTAGCCATCTTGAGTTGACACTTGTTGGCAATCCATGGAACTTTGACCAAATGAGTTTCCTTCCTTCTAATCTTTCTTCTTGGCTCCATTCTCTTCCATTTTTCGTCCATCTTGGCCGAAAATAAGAGAGGGAAAAGAGTGAAAAACAACTTCAACTCCAACCTTGATTCTTCCTTGTTGAGCTGAAATTAACCGAACCAAACCGATTAAATTTACCTTTTGGTGCTTAGGAGGCTTGGTGTACTGAAATTTTGGGAAGATTGTGAGGCCCCAGTCCGTCCGTAAGCTGAGATGAGGGTTATTCGTAAATCGGTGGGATGGAATTCGGGTTTTAAGGCTAAGGAGTAAAACCCTAACCTCGGTTAAGGTTGAAAACCCTAGTTTATTTTATTAGAAAGTTTAAGTGGGTTTTTTTTCTTTATCGCCCGCCTTTTCTACATTTTTCTTTACTAGTACTTTCCCCAGATAATTCTTATGAGTAAATATAGGTTTTAGATGATTTTTCTAGTATCGGTTAGTTTTGAGAAATTACGGATATATAACGGACGTGGGACCCGCTAGTGCGAAATGTTCGGAAAAATTTGGCCAATTAGGTTAAGTTCCGGACACTGGGTGAAATTTATCGGGTGTTAAGAGATAAGTAGAGGTTGTGATGTGATTGATGTGAGAGAGAAAAAGGATAGAGATGCTTTAAATGGAGTGACAAGTGTCACTATCTCATTGGTTGGACTTGTTGGACAACTATTCACTTTTTTGACTTTTTACCATTTAGTTAAAATATCTCAAAAACTTACCAAAAATTCACTCTTTCCTCCTCCCTCTTGGTCGGCCATCTTGAACAAAGAAGAAAGAAAACTCTTCCAATTTCTAGCTTCTATCTAGCTCAAATCTTCCAAAACAATCACATAAACTTGTTTCTACTCCATAAAATCTCTTCATTAGGTGTTATTTAGTAGTTTGGTGAAGTGTTTGGAGAAGCTAAGGTGTCAAGCAACTCTCTCTCTCTTGTGTTACTAGGTGAGTAATGAATGAACCTTCTCCTTCATCTAATGAAGCTTAATTGATGCCTAGTGATAGTTAAAGTGATGAATTTTGTGGTTATTTCTTGCTTTTGGATGAATTGATGAAGTTTTCAATTTATTGGTGATTTTTCTGGTTTAATATGATCATGATGGTGTGGCTATCTTTGATGATTGGAAATGATGTTTAATAACTCTAGTAGGTGTAAATGATTGATAAGTGCAATCAATTTCTGTTTTGGAAGAAATTCTGGAAAATTAGGGTTCTTGGTTCTTCATTCTGTCCGAAATTTTTGGTCCTAGATATAGGCCGAATTGGCCTTGGATTAAAACATGAAAGTTGTAGGTATTGATGTTTTAAAGGTTACTGTAAAATTTCAGGTCAATCAGAGTAGTGTAGAATGAGATAAGCCGAAATTACTATTGCTGTTCTGGGTTCACCAGGATGTTAGAACTGCGTCTGGAATGGGTTGTTTTGCCTGGAATTGTTTTGGATTTTGGTGTTGAGGTCTTCTGATGAAATGTAGCCCTATTTTTAATCTTTCGTATGGCTTTGGAATTTCTGGATTTGGCCTTGTGTAGGCTGAGTTATGATGTTTGTACTAGAATACGGTTTGTGAACCTGTTTTGCGATTCTGGTATAGTGTCTTGCATTTTTGACCTTGTTACCTTCAAAACTGGACAAAGTTGCCTTCTTCAACATTGTATCCCCTTAAGTCCTGAATATTTCTGTAAAATTTCAGGTCAAACGGATTAGTGTATTCTGAGTTATAGACAGAACACTCAGGCCTGTTTTAGACATTAGTTTGTGTACGTTTTGAATTTCAGCTTCTGACCGTGGGTTTTCCGTTTTGATCCCGTACGATCTGGGTGTCAACTCCTTCGTAAGAAATGTAGATCTTGGTCTCAGCTTCGAAACGGTATAAAGTGCGTCGAAATCCGAGTTCCGTAGCTTCCGTTATGACCAAAACAAGATTGATCGTCAGAACTGCCTTGTATCTGGACAGTTCTGACGGGTACTTTGGCACTCAATTTTCGTTCTGTTCTGAGTGGATTCAGGTCTTGGCCAAAACATCAAAGTTTTAGCCTTATGTCTCAGCTTTCTAATGCCTTTGGAATTTCCTGATTTGGACTTGTGAGCTAGAAGTTATGGTCCAGTAAACAGACCCTGTCTGTCATTCAAAGTGCAAACTTCTGGTACCGTTTTCCATGATTTCGACTTGTGTTGATTCGGATCTAGTTTAAGGTGTCTTCATGAGAATCGTAGGCCTTCCTCATAGCTTCGAAACGGTGTCTCGCTCACCTTGATCCGATATTCCTAGCCTAACCTTTGATCAAAACGGTTTGAGATGGCCGATTTGGCCGTTTCCGTTTGCCGTTCCGCGCGAGCGCGTGTGCCGATTTTTGCCGTTTTGCTTGTTTTGGATCTGTTAGTAGCCGTTTGTGATATAATGTGGTAAAATCTTCTATTTCAGACAGTGGTGAGCTAGGCGGAGCCGGTGGGGCCCACTACTAGCGAACACGCGCGAAGCGATTTTGCTTTAGTACTACTTTTGGTATTTTGAGTAAGTATTCAGGCCGCTCTTGTGTGTTCGTTGCTTATGTGTTTCGATTTGTATGAAGAGGGTACCTAGGCGAGGGTGTACTTTATCGCACTCGACCTAGACCCTAATCTGCGCACCTATCTATACATGGCTTGTGTATATGAGCAATTTTGGAACTAAAACCCTTGAGCTTGTGGCTCAGGGTAACTTTTGAATAATTTTGTGAAATTTGTGAGTTTGGGGCTGATCTCAATACCTCGAGGGACTATTCGAGCCGGTTAGGGCTTGGTCGAAGTCAGTCCAACTTGGATTGAGGTCACCAAGTTTGTGAATCCGGTTCACCGAGTTGTGAACCAAGTTTGTGACCCGAGCTTGTGACTCAAGCTCAAGTTTGTGATTTCGTTCGCCCGGGCAAGTTTGTGAGGTGACTGGCCAGTGAGGGTGATAAGGTGTCCGGTGGGTGTACAAGTGAAGTTCTACGGACCTTATTTATGGTCAACGGAGTGTCGACAGGAGATCACGCATAGCAAATGACTTGGCTTTGAAGCCATATGTATCCTTATCATGTGATGTTATTTTTCTGCTTTTGCTTTACTCCTACTGTGTAAATGTGGTTACGTGAAATTTACGTTTTTACCCCTGTTTACTTACTAAGCTTCTAGCTTACCCCGTTTCCTTTGTTTTCCTTAGCAGGGGACGACGCGGGGAACTTTGGGACTCTGCCGTTAGTATAGTTAGGTCTCGTTTGTAATTGTTGGACAGTTAGGATGTTTGTTTTTGTTTTGGTGGTTTGTATAAGGACCCTCCTTAGGGTCTACCTTCTACTGGTTGTTGTTATAGTATATTAGAGAGGTTTGACTTGATGCTTTTGAAGATGTAAATAGAACTTGTGGTGGTTGTATATATTATAGACAGTTCCCTTTTGGTTTACTATCATTTTATTAGTTTTGTGTTTCGAGTCCTGGCGCGAGCTAGGCAGGCGGCCCGCCGATACCCTTGGGTTCGCCCTTGGGAGAGGTGGGGTCGTCACAAAGATAGTGGTGTGTTTCTCACTACAAGGGACCTTTGGAAGGTACCATGGCTGCCTATCCCTTTTCTCTTCTTTAATCTTGTTAAAGTTTAGTTAGAAGCTCTTAATCTTGCCTTATGACGGTTAATCGGTTAGTTTTGATTGATTTGTTGGAATATGGAGCTAGGGTTTACATTTTCAGCTTTGATTATAGTGATCTACCTCTTAATTGATGTTATTGAGCTTGTAATTGGTGGTTTTGATGATAGAGTACTTGTTAGATATGAATTTCTAGAGTATAGGTGCAAATTCCAAAATTTGGAAACCAATTTGTTCTGTTCTGACCAAATTCATTCGTCCATGCTAGGAACGGAATCAGGCTTAGGTCAAAACATGAAAGTTGTAGGAAATGATGTTATATAGTTACCTGTAAAATTTCAACTCAATTGGAGGACTGTATCATGTAAAATAACCAAAATACCCATGACTGCCAAATGTACTATTTTGCAGACAGTTTCTGTTTTCCTCTGAGATGTCACATTTTGACCTTGAAAATGGATGAACGGGTTATTGATGTCTTCATGAGACTTGTAGTTATCTGTCTTAGCTTCGAAATGGTATAACTTTTACCCCAATTTGATAAGTGTAGCATCAGTTGTGACCGAAACGCTAAGGGACGTCAAATCTGCTATCTCGTTTTGTTTTCAAAACTGATTTCCGATTGCCTTATTTGACTTGTGTTGTAATGGGATGATGTTGGAGCCTAATTAACGGGCTATATTGGTAACATTACTTGTGTATGTTTTGGGGCTGATTTGAGAAAAATAATGAGGCCATAAATGGCTGGAAAATAGGTAAACACAAGGGGCATGACGCCCAAATTTTTGCTAGAGGTATAAACCAGCATTTGGAATTCTGGTTCAGTAATCTACAAATTTTACCTAGATTCACTGAAAACTGGGATGAGTTGTCTTCATCGAAGTTGTAACCCTTTGTCTTAGCTTCGAGACGCTACCTAGTACGCCTTGATCCGATAACCACAGCTCAGGTTATGGTCAAAACCGTGAAACCTATTTTCATACCATTTTCATTTCCACGCACGCGCACATGCAATTCTTGGCCGTTTTTGCCATTTTGGCCGTTTTAGTCCTTATTTCCATTTGTGATGGTTGTTTGACTGATGGTTGAGTATAATCTTCTGTGCCGTGATTTACGTGCTAACTATTTTGAGTGAGTAATTAGGTTGGTTTATATGATAAATTGTCGATGTGATTTGTATATGTTGAATAGGTACTTAGGCGAGGGTGTACTTTATCTCACTCGACCTAAGCCCATTCTCTGTTGTTGACTCAATATGTGAGAATATATGCTTTGTGCTGAGTAACACCCTTTTGCTGTGTGCTGTTGGGGTGATTACACGACTTGAGTTGAACCCCTTGTGCTGTGTGCTGTTGGGGTGAGTACTTTGTTGAGAGATATCTTCCATTGAGAGATTGGATATCTCAGGGCTTGGTTCCAGCCCGGTTCCAAGGATAGATGAACTATTCGAGCCAATCGGGGCTTGGTCGAAGTTAGTTCCATGCTAACCTTGGGATTTCGTTCTTTGTTAAAGCTTTGTTTAAAGCTAAGTGATTTATTTTGCTCGAGCTGCTGTGTGCTGTTGACTGGCCAGCGGGGTTGATAAGGTGAACAGGGAAAGTAAGTGGAGTCTACGAACCATGAGTATTTTGGTTGACGGAGTATCAACATGCGTTCAAGCTCGGGGAATTGAACTGACTTTGAAGCCACCCGTATCCTACCATTGTGATGTTACATTTCTGTCTATTGATGTGAAATATCTTGGTTTACATGTTTATTTGGATGTGATTTTACATTTTTACCCCCGATTATTCACTAAGCATATAGCTTACCTCATTCCATTTGTTTTCCTTAGCAGGGGGTACGAGCAAGGCGTGAGACTGGTACAGGCTAGCATAGTCTAGTTTTTAGAAATTTTGCGATTGTACTCGCGCTAGCACCCGACTAGGGTTGATTGGACTTGGATTATAAACACGTTAGTGTATTTGGGGGTGTATAAGCCTTGTAGCTGGATTTGAGCATCATTGTATATATTAAGTTTGAACTTGTTGTGTTACTTATTTGCTATGAATGTACGTTATTTTTCTCGAGTTTCGAGTGAGTGAGTCCTGGCGAGAGTTGGGCAGGCGATCCGCTAAACCCTTTGGTACGCCTCTGGGTACGGTGGGGTCGTCACAATGATAATTGCTCAAGGCGAAATTGAGTTTAAAGTTTATTTCTATTAGGGTAAAAAATCTCTGCAGCCACTAAACTATTAGTCGGATCATGTTTTGACCATCAAACTATTTTTCGTCAGTAATTGGCCACTAAACAACTTAATCAGTATACCCGTGATCATTTAGTCGATAATTGCTCTTAATCTGTAAAATTATTAGTACATGTGTCAAAGCGCAGGGGCAATTTTGTTCAACAGCTATGCAATCCTATTTCGTAGATTAACTGGTAATTTCACAGATTAAGAGCAATTATCGACTAAATAGTCACGGGTTTACTGGTCATGTTGTTTAGTGGCCAATTACTGACAAAAAATAGTTTGATGGACAAAATATGATCCGACCAATAGTTTAGTGGCCTCTAAGATTTTTTACCCTTTTTATTATGAGAGATTGCCTAACATTTTTTTTGTGGCTGTTTTGGCCACAATGATCAGGAATGTGAAGTTCATCTCTCTATTTCATTTCCTCCAAAGAAAGATCCTCGGTATGGTGTATGGGTGAAGGTAAGCGATGGTACTGCATCAACACAGCGTTCAATAGCAATGGAGAAGAAAGCGCATGCTCACAAGGATAAAAAAGAGTGGGAACTTGATTTGAATTTGATTGAAATAGTTTCTACTCCCATATCTTCGGCACCAAATAATGATGAGCCAATTCTTGAATTGGATATAGCCCCAAAGGAGAAAGGAAGCATAAATGTCAGGCACCTGTAGCAGATAATCCCCACGTGAAAGATCAAGGTACATTCAATCAGAATGTCGGTTTGGTTTGGGGAGTTTTTGTCAAAAATAAAGAAAAAAAAGATATCTTATCAAATTCTAATGATGAAAGCAGCAAGTAGATTGTATCTTCTAATCATGTTGATCCCATACGTGATGATGTGGCTCTAGATACTAACTTCACAAGTTCTCCGACCTTAGAATTACCCCCAGAAACCAATGTTTTGACCCCTCCCCCCAACTTTCCCACTCAAACCACAACATCTCACCTGTGGTGGGGCCGAGGCCTTACAATTTGAGGCCCTTTCCATTTGGTGCAATTCAAGGGCCAGGATATTAAATTGGTTACTGGATGGTTCTAATTGTGCCAGCAAGAAATTAAATGGAACAACATCATTTAGGCAGTAGAAAACAAATTTAAAAATTGGAAATACATGTAAATGGTATTAATGGCTCAGTATTGGGTGTTTAGAAGCATAAAATAAAAAAGGAAGAAAGGTCTCTTCTAAAGCTACTATTCTTCTTCAACTAGGAAGAACAGTAGCTTCAAAAGACAAATGAGAGGGAGTAGAGAGAAATTCTAGCAGACTGAGAAGTGGACATCGAAGAAGTGTAACGCCAACAAAAATGAAGCTCTCCCAAATCAAAGTTCGCCGAAGGCATTGCTTTGCCACACGAAAAGCTATGCTTCTTGGTATAAACGAAGTTGGATTTGTGAAAACTCGAAAATTCGTTTTCTATGTTTTTTGTTAGTTTATCTTAATTCTTGGTTATTTTAATGGTTGACTCATGATTTTTATCCTATTGCCTTAGTTAACTTGGTGTATGCTGAGTTTCGTAGTATATTATGCTAGTGTGAGCAACTACAGAGGTGCGTGTAATAAATTTGGTGGACAAGAGGGAGAATTGTGTAAAAGAAATTATACGACAAGAGGTGTTAAGAGTTAATTGGAGAAGCACTAGATATTTTGATGATTAGAGATAATTGGACAGAGATAACTTGATTTCTTGCCACTTGCCACTTATCCATGAAACCTTGACCAAAACTAATCCTTATCTTGCCATTTGTCCAACCACTACAACATCTTGACCAAAACTAAGAGATAATACTTATCCAACTTAAGCTTCTTTCTTCACTATTTTTGTTCATTTTCTCCTTGTCTTGGTCGAATTTAGGGAAAGAAAAGTGAGAGAAAAAACTCAATTTCATGCCTTGATTTTCTTATCTAGTTATTGAGAAAACAAGAGAGAAACCCTAATCCATTCTGTAAATCCTTGAGGCATGATCCAAAGGAAGCTTTTGGAGGAGTTCTTGGAGAAAGAAAACTTTGATCACTTCTTGATTTGCTTTCTATCTGAGGTCTTGGGGAAAAGAGGTAAACTTGATGGAAAAACCTAGCTTACTTCGCTTATCTTTGAGTTTACTTGAAGTATGATGCTATATAAGTTAAGGGAAAGATGTTTATGGAGTTGCATGTTATATTTTTCCAGCTTTGGTGTTTGTAGTGAATAGTTTAGTTTAAAGCTTCATCCATGTGAAATTTCGATGGATTTCTTGTCGAGAATAGGTACCATACGCCTCATGACATGTTCGTTATGATCTATTGTATTTTAGTCATGAAATAAGGTTGAAAGTTGGAAGTTTAGCTAGAGGAAGTTGAGGACAAGTTGTTGAACATTTTGCTTGATTGGCCGATTGAGTGAGGGAGAGTTTGAGTTTCCATTTTGTACGATGATTTTTACATACTTTTGCTCAAGATCTTGCCAAAACTTTGATCTTCATATGTGTGTTGGTTTTGAGCCAAAACAAAGAGGTTTAAGCGAAAGGAAATGAGTTTTCTCCAAAAACCGTTTTATAGTAGGAAATTTTCAGTTTTGAACATCGAAAGTATTGACCAGTTTTCTTCCAAATTCTTGACTATAATCGACATATTTTTACTCCATATTATACTTGACACATTGATTTAGTATCACATGGGTTTTCCCCTTGATGTGAACAAGGAAACCTTGTGATTTTAGAAGTTATGTTAAGGGTGAAAATCTGGAATTTGTGTCCTTTCCAAAGTGAAGGTTCGAAGCTCAAATTTTCTCATTTATATTGGCTTAGAATTGATGGACTCTTAATGTACTATATGATCCCAGGACTTGAGAGTGTTCAAGAAGAAGAACTAGGGTTTGAAGTGGAAAGATTGTGATTAATTGGTGAGTGTTCCAACTGCATATTAGGACCATGTGTTTTACTTGATTGGTGCTTCATGTGACTTGTTAATTGAAATGTGACTTGTTGATCAAAATTGCTAGATCTCTTGAATTGGTATTGCACAGGCTAGTGTGTACTTTATCGCACTCGACCTAACTTGACTGAGCTCTTGATATTTTGTCTATAAGTTAACTGATATACATGTGACTTGTGACTTGGTTAGAAGGTTATCTTGACAAAATTGTCGAGAACTTGAAATGCTTGAACTGCTATCACTGTTTGAAATGCTTGAGCTACTTGAAATGCTTAGTTCACCTGACTTGAATTGGCTAGGCACTCGACCTCCATGAACTTGAATTCCATGATCTTGATTACGGATTTGAATATGCATGTGCATGAATATAGGCCTGATGTGTACTTTATCACATCACCTAAATTGGGCCCTTCGCTGGAACCCCTATCTGAGACCAGCCTTAGCAAGGTCGGGTAGGCTGGACAGCCTTGGGTAACAACTGGAACCCCTATCCGAGACCAACTTTAGCAAGGTCAGATAGGCCAAGTGACCTGAACAAGTGAATGCAATGTTTACAAGTGGCAAGTGACCTGAACAAGTAAAATGCCAGCCCTATTGGCTAGTTGGTTGAATCGAACTAGCAAGGGCTTGGTCGAGGAGATTGACGAACTAGGGGTGTTGTTTATTGTTTATTCCACTGGATTCAATATACTCAAGCATTACCTCTACTTTTAACTTGGGGAGTTCGGGCTCGGTAGGGGGTTGATCGGTGGATGGAGATTGGCGTAAAGCGGTGATCTATGGACATTATTTATTGTTGCATTTGAAATGTTGACGGAGTGTCAACGAATTTGGAAAATGCTACTATTGGACTGGCTGCAAGTGAAATACTGAACGGGACTAAGTGATACTCCTGGAATCTAGTGGAAGCCACCGTATCAGTTGTATCAACGTTTGAATCCTAGGTGCTCTGTCCAGAATCTGGCAGGAGCCACTGTATTATTTGTATCAACATTTGAATCCTGATGCTCTACCTAGAACCTGGAGGGAGCTACCGTATCAGTACCTATATCCTTTTCTTACAGTGTTAAATTGTTTATTTGAATATGTGAACTTTTAATGACTCTCTTGTAGTTGTTTACTTTTTTCGCTTTAAGATTTTGATATATGTAATTATTATCGTGCCATTTTGACTGCATGTTTTTCTTAGAACCTCACCAGGCTTTTAGCTCATCCCATTATTTGTTTTCCTTAATAGGGTACGGGGATGAGAGAGACAAGAATAGTAATAGTTTGTAATAGGAGATCTTGAACTTGTATTTGGTCAACACTGTTTTATAGTACTAGTTGTTTAACCTCTTCTCTTTTGGCTTGTACTTTAAGTTGATTATTCGGACGCTTTGTAGCATATAAATATTATATTGAAGGACTTTAGTGCTATTGATTGAAATTTGTGAGTGAGTCCTGGCGAGAGTTGGGCAGGTGGTGCGCCAAACCCTTGGGTACGCCCTAAGGGGAGTGTGACGACCCCACCTCCCCCTTAGGCGAACAAAAGAGTTTGGCGAACCGCCTGCCCAGCTCTCGCCAGGACTCACTTAAATCGTTAAATAAAAAAAAATAGATCGATTCCAATGACTACCTCTAAATATGCCAAAATAATAACACGACTATTATATTTCATTGCACAAGTACATCCAAGGATACAAATCTCAAGTCAACTACATCGAGTTCCAAATCTTAAAATTCCCCAAAGGTCAGTTACAAAATACCAAACTATACAAAAGACTAGCCATCACCAGTATCTTCCATTCACTTCCTTCACGTCACTCTCCTGTTAAGGAATAACAAATGGAATGGGATGAGCTAACGCTCAGTGAGGCCAAGAAAAGCATGCAACCACATAGTTCAAGTAACAATAACACTTGTACAAGAAATAAAGCTAGAAAGTTCAGGTAAGTCATAAATAACAATAAAACATGCTTAAAAGGATACGGGAGCTCTCAGGAGCTATATCCCACTTGCTTTGCCAAGGCTCGATCCAATACCTCCACGTGATGACACTTCGTCAATTGGGTAGGTATTAAGTCCGGAGAACTACACTGACATCACAATTCCGTTCACCGTTACACACCCCTGTTCCGAGCCCGTACTTCAGTAAGAAATGGCGATACTACTCGAGTATGCCAAACGAGATCTCAAAAGTGCAAGCTTTATAATTTCCCATGGTTCACCAAGCTTCTCGACCAAGCCCTTGCCGGCTCGAGTTACACGGTTGGCCAATGGGTTGGGGTGCCCCCCAGAAGTATAAGTGATCGATGAGACATCGTTCCAATCGATTTAGAATTGTTTATAATTCTGAGTCGACATGAGAGGTACCTCCCACCCGAATTGGTGTGGTACATGCTATTGCTTAGAGAACTGGGTCGATGTGACACCGCTCCAATCGACTTAAAATTGTTTATGGTTCTGAGTCGACATGAGAGGTACCTCCCACCCGAATTGATGTGGTACATGCTATCGCTTAGAGAACTGATTATAGCACTGAGACGGTATGAGAGGTACCTCCCACCCGAATTGGTGTGGTACATGCATCCGCTCAGAGCTCACGAGTTAAACATATTCATGTACAATTACCAATCATATGTATTCATGTAATAAGTATCACGTAATTAAAAGAGAGAGAGGGCGAGAGCGATAAAATACACCCTCGTCTCGGCAAGTTTACGTATCATGTATAACACTTGTACAATTAACATTTCAATCACATAAGCATTTAACATGCACTTGACACTCACCACTAGCCAAGGGCAAAATAAGAGTGAAGCGAGAAGTAAAACGAGCTCTTCGAAGTCCTCGTGATCACCTGAGACATATACAATCATAGTTACCTAGGTGTTCGACTAAGGTTAAAAGAATACTCACTTTCAAGGTCACAAGTTCGAGCTAAATTAAAGAAGCTTTTCTGGCTAAATCGTTAAAATAATGCTCAAGAGAGCTCGAAGGTGGTTTTTGATTCAAGTCGTGGTAAGTAATCTCATATCCAAGAGAAAGTACCATTTTCACTTTCAGCACGAAAAAATCGAGGAAAAAGGGTAAATGATTTTGATTTTCCAAAGCTTTAAGTCTCATGTCCAAACCTTAAAAAGCAATGAGCATGCACATTATCCAAACTAATGGAGTTAAAAATTGTTTAAAACTCCACTCATTTTCATAGAAAAATATCAAAATTAAGGTTCCAAGTTTCAAGTATGAAACTAGTGAAATTCACCAAGAATTACTCTAGTCAAAAGCTCCCTTTTTTGTTTCCAACTCATGGAAATTGAGGCCATAAGAATAGGGTTGAAATCTATAATTCCAGTATGAAGAGAAGTGTTATAAACAAGGGAAGTTATAGAGTCAAGAAGGATCACAAAAAGGAGATTAATCCATTGGAAACTAAGATTCGAAATGGAGTTTAAATTTCAAAGAGATCTCATATTAAACCGTGAAACTACACTTAAAATAGTCCAACAATTGCAAAGGAAGGTGGAAAGTTCTTAAAAGAGCAATTTGGTTGAAAACAGAAAATTTCCAGGTTAGAGTGACACTACTTGGAAAAATTGTATCTCGAGTTCCTTAAGTCCAAAAATTGAAAACTTTATACCGTTGGAAACTAGACTCAAAGAAATAAAACTTTCTAGAAGACACTTTTCTCAGACTCCAATTCAAATTCATTCAAATTTTAGCTCAAAGTCACTGTTCTAGACAGGACAGAGCAAAACAGGCCTGTAAATTCAGTAAAGTTTGGAAATTCGGCAAAATTCGTAGAAATGGAATCAGCCTTTGAAATTCGTAACACAATAAGAGTTCCAAACAAAGTTTCAAAAACAATAAACGGAACTAAATTCAGAGTTTTGAGTATCAAGATATAATAGTTCAAAGTCAGCTAAATCTTGCAAACTGATCAGTGAATTTCCAGATTTGAAGAGCAATCTTTGGGGCATTATTTGGATATCGAAATGGTATTGAAATTACACCAAATTTGGTACACTTAAACCTCCATATGTAGAATACCTCTCTATCAAATTACAGGCAAAAAATCATGTGGGAAGGCAGTTAACAAAATGCCTAAAGTTTCGTGAAATTTTCAAAGCAAATCTGCCAACCTACTCTTTCTTTCTTTCCAAAGGTTTTTGTCCAATGAAATCAATCCCAATTCACTCCATTTTTTAAACCAAGGTTCCAGAAATATTTATTAATCATTTTATGGTTAAATGACACTAAAATTTTTAAAATATAACCTCCCAAAACAGGTTTGACCATTTGGCCAACAAGGAAGGAAAAACTTCCAGTTTCCCAGCTTTGTCGCGTTTTCGAAATCAAGTCATATCTAACTCTATACAAACTCAAATTGAGAATGGTTGGTGGCGTTGGAAACTAGGTTCAAAATTATACAATTTATCAGAAGACATCATTTTGAAAATCTTTCCACAAGTGGGACAACATCAAGCCACAAGATGCAGCTTCCAGTTTCATTCGTATAAACAGTCAAAACAGAACAGCCAACTTTGCCGACTCACTGCAGTTCACTCAAAATGTGCCAGCTGGAGAAGCTCAAGTTTTGTGCAACCAAATGAAACAATTTTTAAAAGGCACTTTGTACACACAATATACAACATATATCCATCAATTAATAGTCAACCAAGCATCAAAATAAAAACTGAACCACATGGACAGAATTTTGGGCCAGCTCAACCTCCACCATTTTCCAACTTTCTCTCTACTTTCTAACCGTAATCCCCTCATTCATCACACAAACAACATTAACCAAGCAACATATCTTCAAGGCAGCTACCTACAAGCCTCCTCAAGACCGCTAGCCTAGGGATTAAAGCAAGGTAAATGATTTCCTCAAGTCCTCTAACCTATTTGCTTGCTTAGGGTTGTAAACCCATGAAGATTAACCTTCAATCTTGATGAAATTGGAAAGATTAAAGGAGATGAAAGTTACCTCTTCAAACCCTAGATGAAACCAGAATTTTCACCCAAAACTCTCCAAGAAAGTCCACAAGATGCTTCTTGCTCCAAGATAAAACTAATCTCCAAAGTGTTTGGAAGTTGGATGATGAATTGCAAGTGAAATGGAAGCTAGAAGATGAGGTTTCTCTCTTCCCTTTTCTTCTCTTGTTGTTGGCCGGAAATGGAGAGGAGAAAGAGAGAGTTTTGTTGTTTAGCTTGTGTTGGAAGATTGGAGATAAAGTAGCCACTAAGTTTTGCAAGAACGTCAACTCTTAATAGTGTCTCAAATAGGGTTTCGTACTACCACTTTCTCTCTTGTTTGGTACACTTATGCTCTAATCCTCCAAGGTACTTCCTCTATCATTGTTTTTACTCATATTTATGAGTCTAGTAGTAATTCCTCAAATCTCCAATTAGTTTGTACCGGCGCGACTTTCAGAAAACTATCGACGCGCGCGCGGTAAAAGCTTAATTTGAACTCACTCACCTCTAATCCCTCAATTAAATTTTCTTAGTCTATTATTGATCATCCTTAATTCTCTAAAATTATTGCACTCTCAGATCGAATATTGCCTCAAAAAATATATACTTGTTATTCCTTACTAAACGAGCCTCCGAAAAATTAAATTTGCTAACGAGACATTTTAATAATATAAGCGAGACATTGTTCCATGTAAATGGATTTAAAATGGTTGAAATAAATTGTTCGGAGTAAACAGGTGAATAAATAATTAAATAGGTCAGTAAAATAATATAAAGTAAGAAAATAAAATCGGGTTCTCACATCCTTCCCTCCTTAAGAGAATTTCGTTCTCGAAATTCATACCTTGATTTAGGAATAACTCTGAATATTTCTTCTAGATCACTTTTTCTACTTCCTAAGTCGCTTTCTCCATTTCATGATTTCTCCATAAGACCTTCACTAGGGGGTTTGCTTGCATCTTAACTCCTTCACTTTTCAATCAGAAATCTTTACCGGCCTTTCTTTATATAACAATTCTCATCAAGTCCTACTTTTCCCATTCAAAACTCACACTTATTGACCTTAACAAAAGTTGGTGCTCTCTCGAAATATTTTTTTAAAACTATTCTCAGGTGTCGTTCATAATCTTATCGCAGGTCTAAAGGTGTGGAACAATAATTAAATATACATATATAAGCCGTAAAATCAATTAAAACAAAGTAGATTTTCCATATGTTATAAAAGATCGAAATAGTTACATCGAGTTAGGATAACTTCATCAAATCATTCCAAAAGAAAGGGGAAACAACAACATCATAGTGAAACATGCTAAGTCGCAATATACAAAACAACAAAAGGATATCATCCCCTATACAAAATCACAACCTCTAAAAGTGTCGGTCTAACTTAGGGTAAAACTACAATCCCTATTTGTCGAGTGGAGTTAGATCCATCCCTACTCGTAGACTTTCCACTACTTGGATCTCTCTTACAATCATTAGCATTAATCACTCCTTCTGGCACTCAACTGATTTGCAGTGGACCTAGCAGGTTGTTGAGAATTTTCTCCTCCCTTAGAAGCTCTAGGACAATTCGAAAACTTATGCTTGGTACTACCGCACCTCAGACATTTTCCTTACTTTCTCCAACACTCGGCTTTAGTGTGGTTAATCTTGCCACAGTCCACAAGTTACGTGAGGAGTCACGGCTTGACCAGTTTGAGATTTTTCCTTTTGTTGACCTCGCCTACTCTGATTTCCTTTTGGCGGGGCTTCGCTTGATGGAGTTTCTTTGGATTTTTCAGGCATCTTCACTCCTCCAACCCCTTTTCCCATTTTAAGGGATTGGGAAGACCTTTCGGACTGCTCAGGGGTATCGCTTGGTTTACCCCTCTTTCTAGCATGAAAAGCCTTAGATTGAGACTTAGCATTCTCTACCCTCTGTGCCTTATTCAAGGCATCCGTAAAAGTGGTAATCTGGGTAGCTGTTAGGGATTCTTGGATTTCTATATTTAACTGTAACAGCCCCACCTTCCCCTAAGGCGAACCAAAGGGGTTAGCGGACTGCCTGCCCAGCTCTCGCCAGGACTACGGTACAGTTACACGCGTTCGAATACGTTTCGGGAAAACAAAAGTGCGCTCGGACAAGCCATAAGTATCAAAATAGCAAAATAAAAAAAAATGGAAAACTGAATAGTGGCCTGGATAGAAGAATCCAAACATCAATTTAACATATACACAGTGAAATCCAACATTTACAACCATAGTGTCATGCCAAAAACCATCTATCATGAATATACATACTCGGTTTGCCAATCAAAGAAAATGAACCCAATACACAATAGGGTTTCATTCGACCAGCTAAACAAATGCCATTTACACTAGCTCAACTTGGCAATTGACTATCCAAATCAGTCCCAAAAGTAATTATATCCCTGTAAGGAAAACAAATGGAACGGGATGAGCTAAAGCCCAGTGAGTTACTACCACATAAGCAACTAAGAGCATATAGCATAACCTTTCATTTCAAGTACACAATTAAGGAATGAAACACATCGATAAAAGGATACGGACGGCTCTCAAGAGCCCATTTCCACGCTTCCATTCTTGATCCAACCTCATTGACCCTCCGTCAATGTTGAAGAGTAACCAACCGTAGACTCCTCTTCTCTCCCATTCCTTCCACCAAACATCCCCCTACCGGGCCCGCACTCCAAACACTTGCACTGTGGTATTACTCGAGTATACCGGAATCAAGAGTCTCTCATACTACAAGATTCCTTATAACTTTACCCAAGGCTCATTAATTGTCACGACCAAACCCTTGTCGGCTCGATTCAATCAACTACCAATGGGGTTGAGCTCAATGATAACATTTGTAGTCGTTGGATACTTGTCCAATCGATATCAAGTCATGTATTTCATTTCATATATCAGTTCATATAACTTTCCAATAACTTTCCAATAACTTTTCAATAACTTTTCAATAACATGTGAAACAATAAGTGAGAGTGATAAAGTACACTCTCACATCAATCCATTAACATACAACATCTCAAGTTCAAATATCAAAGCCATATAATAGCACACAAGTGAGTAGTACACTCACCAATCAATTAAGTGCTATTTCATGCACTTCCGTCAGGAGAATGTCGTGAGCTATCGTCACGCCCTAGAACATGTAAACAAATACTATAAGACTCGATAACGAGTCATAAAGTCAAACCAATTATCGCCCAATAGGGTTTCATGCATGGAAATTCAAGGGTTAAATACTTAACCTTTACTCAAGTCGAGAATATAGTTTTCTAAATCTCGAGTAAAAATTCGGGCAGCATGCCCTTTGTGTTTACCAAATTTTCCAGCCATAAGGCTTCATTATTTTTCTTCAATCACAACCCAACAACACACATATAAGCATTTCATGTCAAGAGCCGTTCCATAGGCTCACAATATCATAAAACAAGAAACCATACCGAGCCATAAACAACACCAATTCACAACCCCAATAGGGTTTTATAAACATATACAAGCATGAAAGCAAACCAGAAATTAAGAAAGGGCTTTAACCTAAGCCTTGATAAGAAAACCGGATTTGACCTCATAATGCGGTAATGGCACAACTCTCACTACAAATGTCGGATGGGGGTGTAAGACCCACCATTTCGAATCCAAAAAACAGAGCTACAACAATGTAGAAGGCCTCTCAGTCCAAATCCTAGCACAACTAGGTCAAAAGTGCCAAATACCAAACCAGAATTACCAAAACAGGTTTGCAAAACACACAAAACTGTAATACGTCAATCTCAGCCTACACAGGTCCAAATGCCGAAATTCCAAAGGCATAAGTTAGCTAAGACATCCAGATACATTTCCTCAGAAGACACCAACTTCAAAATCCAAACCAATTCCATTCAAAACAGGTATTACTATCGCAGTTCGGACATTCTGTGCACCAAAAACAGCAACAGTAAAAACGGCATAACTCACTCTACACTAGTCCAATTGCCCTGAAATTTTGTAGGCACACTAAACTCATCAATACCTACAACTTTCATGTTTTGAGAAAAGTCCAATTCGGCCTCTATCTATGACCTCAAATTTCGGACAGAATAGGGGTTCATGAACCCTAACTTTGCACATTTCATTCAAATTCCAAAATTGGTTGCATTTAACAACAATTCACACCCACTAGAGTCAAAGCCCCTTATTGCAAACCATCAAAAATAACCACACCATCAAGATCATATGAAACCAGAAAATTCATCATAAAATGGAAAACTTCACCAAATCAAGCCAAACCAAGAAATAAATCATATATTCCAACACTCAAGCCACTTCTAAGCATAATATAACCATCATTAGGTGTAGTAGGGTGTTCAAGCATAACTTACCAAGAAACAAGAGATGTAGAGAGGTGTTGGACACTTAGCTCTTCAAACAAACTTCACTACAACCCTTACTAGCACTAGAAGATAGGATTTTATGGAGTGAAATCTAGTCTAAGCTTTTGTTTATGGAAGATTGAAGCTTATGGAAGCTTGAAAGTTGGGAAGTTTCCTTCTTCTTTGAGAGAGAGAGGGCCGGCCAACACAAGGAAGAAAATGGTGAATTTTGTGAATTTTTGGAGATATTAACTAATTTTGGTCAAAAGTCAAAAATGTGAATAGTAATTCTTAAAGTCCACCCAATGAGAAGGTGACACTTGTCACCTCATTAAATGCATTCTTATCTTTCTTTTCTCTCTCACATCAATCACTTCACACACACTACTTATCTCTTAACACCCGATAAATTTTTCACAGTATCCGAAACTTAACCTTATTGGCCGAATTTTTCCGAACCTTTCGCACTAGTGGGTCCCACGTCCAATATATATTCTTAATTTTCTAAAAATTCTCCAATACTAGAAATTAACTAAAAACCATAATTACGCATAAAATATACCAGAAAAATATTTCTAAGCCCGAGAATGCAGAAAACATGCAATTAAGGGGAAATAAACCCTAGGAAAATAACTAGGGTTTTACGGGTTCTCACACTTAGCGCTCAACTAAACGCTCAAGAACATCGGTCATGCGGTTAATGGCCGTAGCCACTTGGTTACCCTCTTCGTTTCTAGGATTTTGGTTTGGTCTAGTCGCGGATCCCTCACCTCTCTCGGGAGTGCGGGGTTGCCGAACCCCACGCCCACACCCCCGACCACGACCCCGCCGATCTATTTAGCAAGATTCTAAGCGCATAATAAAAGAGAAAAATATAAGTACATGAATTGAAAAACATGTACACATTGCAAGAACACTTTAATTCAAAACATAGATATTTACATAAGCTAGAAGTCATGTGACATGTCAAGGTGCATACAACAAGTTAATAATATCGAATACAGGACATAGGCAACTAAGTGCCACAAAATATAGGAGTACATGCAGGCAAAATACAAAAGGCCTCACGGCGTGCACCACCCCTACTATCCTAGACAGGATCAAAAGAAGGAAAACTATAAACCTAGTTAGGGACAGAACTAGAAGAATCCATACTACCAATCCCCATCATTCGAATGATTATAAATTCCAAATTCCATCCAAAAGGCTAAGTTACTTTTCTAAATTCTTAGCCTAAAACTTCCAATGGATACAAGTTTCCTCACTAAATTTAAGATGAAAGTTCCTATACAGGCTAGGGTAATAAGTCAAACTAAAAGGAGTGCAAAAGATGTCTCATTTTCAAGCTCAAAATGGGGTCCAAAATTGTTCAAATAATTCAACTTTTCTTCTAGAATTTTGGCAAGCAAAATAGCGGAGGAAGCAAGGTTTCCAACCTTTAAGCTCATCAGATGGCCATTTAAAATTCATAACTTTGACTCACCTTCAACATAACATGAAGATTAAAGTCTTATAGTATTTTGTGAGCAAAAATGGTGTTACAACATCAAGAAACTTTTGAAATCAAGGCTGCTTTAAATTCTCAACTCAAGAACAACTTAAAGAGATGGAATCACTTTTAGGGTAGAGTCCACAAGACATTAAATCACAAACGTATAAGGATTTAACTCCAACAAAATAAAACACTAGCATTCAATATCACTCTAATTAAACACAAACACTTCAATGTTACTCGTTAAAACATCAAGCTCCAAGGTCACATTGCACTTAATACACAATCAAATCCCACAGTCCGGCATCCTAAACTTTTAAGCCTAGGACACACTACAAAGATCTGAAAACTAAGCTCTGATACCAACTGTGACGACCTCACCTCCCCTTAAGGCGAACAAAAGGGTTCGGCGGACCGCCTGCCCAACTCTCGTCAGGACTCACTACAATCCTTAAATAAAAAAAAATAGGTCGATTCCAATGACTACCTCTAAATATGCCAAAATAATAATATGACTATAATATTTCATTGCACAAGTACATCAAAGGATACAAATCTCAAGTCAACTACATCGAGTTCCAAATCTTAAAATTCCCCAAAGGTCAGTTACAAAATACCAAACTATACAAAAGACTAGCCTTCACCAGTATCTTCCAATCACTTCCTTCACGTCGCTCCCCTGTTAAGGAATAACAAATGGAATGGGATGAGCTAACGCTCAGTGAGGCCAAGAAAAGCATGCAACCACATAGTTCAAGTAACAATAACACTTGTACAAGAAATAAAGTTAGAAAGTTCAGATAAGTCATAAATAACAATAAAACATCCTTAAAAGGATACGAGAGCTCTCAGGAGCTATATCCCACTTACTTTGCCAAGACTCGATCCAATACCTCCACGTGATGACACTCCGTTATGTGACGACTGGAAAATTTCCTTATATTTTTCTTAAAATTCCCTTTTATTTGGAATTTATTACTTGAGAACTTACTACTCATTTACCCCATAATAAGTGCAAATAAACATAGACTCAAGGGTTTTTCCTTTTGTTTTCAAGTTATCGTAAATTAGGGTTTTTACGCCTTTTTGTAGTGTAATTATTCGGTACGGAGTGTGTATCAAATTTAGTAATTTAGAGTGAGTTTTAGATGATATTGAGTGTGTGATTGGAAGTGATAAAAATAAGTTAGTGAATTATAAGTTAAAAACCTAGTATACGCGATTTAAGGAAAATCGGTTTGAACAGACGGGTATCGTTCACTACCGATTGAATATACCATTTGACCACGACTTCATTAACTTAATCTCATTGTTATTAGAGCCAAAATATCAGCCCATAATCAGCATTTGATGGCCGAAATTCTTGACTAAGAAAGCCAAGGAAAAGGAAAAAATTGAGGAAGATCTTGGAGTGACACTTGGAGAACATCTAACCCTCTTTGACCAAATTCAAGTCCATGCTTCTTATCTATCTTGGACTTCATTTTATCTTCATTTTATAGCTATGGTGGCCGAAAAATGAGAGAAAAAAAGGGAGAAAAGAGCTTCAATTCCATCTTAAGTTTGAGCTTATTTGAGTGAAAAATCAAGAATCTAAACCGATTAATCCTTCCTTTGAGCACTTGGAAAGCTTGGTGTGCTAAAACTTTAGAAGGAGTGGTGGTGTATATCTCTTGCAAGCATCTTAGTCAGGTATTATGGCTGTCCATCATGGTTCTTTCCCTTAGTCTTGCTTAAGTTGTGTAGCAACTCATATTCTTGGTTATTGATAGCTATGTAAGTAGTTTTGATGATTATGTTGGATTTGTGAGTTCGGGTTTTGAGGTGTTCAGCTGTATTTCTTCTTGTCTAGATAGATTATGGTGAGAATAAACTTAGATAGGGAGTGGTAGTAGTGGTTGTTTTATATGAATAAGAAGATTATCACTTGAATACTTTGAATGCAGCTTTAAATCTTTAAGAAACCCTGTTCTGAATACTTTGTAGGAAATGATGTTTTATAGCTTTCTGTAAAATTTCAGCTCAATCGGAGCACTGTAACATGTGAAATGACAAAAATACCCTTGACTGCCATAGGTAGAGTTTTGCGGACAGTTTTGACATTTCATCATTCTGGCTTCATTTTTCACCTTGATCCGTATTAAATCAGCAGTTGACCAAAACACAAAAGTTGTAGTCTTATGGTTTAGCTTTCCAACGCATCCAAAAACGCCTCAATCGGAATTTTGTAGCCGGAGTTCTTGTCATTTGAATCCAGTGCTGTTAACCAGCCTGACGGTGGAATTCTGGTTCAGTAATCCGTAAATTTGACCTAGATAAACTATGAACTGGGTTGAGTTATCTTCATTAAAGTTGTAGCCCTTTGTCTTAACTTCGAAACGGTATAAATTGTACCCAAATCCGATAAGCGTAGCTTAGGTTGTGGCCAATACGCTAAAAGACGTCAAACCTGTCATTTTGTTCTATGCCATAAACCTTATTTCCGGTCAATTTTCTAGCTTGGTTTTGTAACTGATTGAGTTTTAGACTATTGAACGACTATTGTAATGAGATTATCTGTGTGTGACTTTGGGACTGATTGAGAAAAATAATGAAGCCATAAATGAGTGGAAAATAGGTAAATACAAAGGGCGTGCTGCCCAAATTTACACTCAAGGACTAGGTAAGGATTTCAGAACGAATACCACTTGAATCATCGAGGATATTTGTGTCTTCTTTTATCGAGGAATATAAGTTAGAATTCGGCCGAAACTTGTACCCTTGGAAAAATTGCAAAACAACATGGTTCAAATAAATCATTATCTACCTCTTTCAATTTTATTTTTCTACATTATTGTTATTATCACCTTCTTGGTTAATCTTTTGACAACTTTTACGGGAGCAAAATGGCAGTAATAATGTTTGCACCCCGATATTGTTATTGCTACTTGACTTTGGCAATGACTAACACACCTGCCGGCTGCTGCCCATTGATGGTGAAAATTAACAAAATTTTCACCTCTCGATTTATTTTTCTACATATATTGCTATTTCGACCTTCAATATGGCCACCGGTGGCTATAGAGCCGTCAAAAGAGGCTAAATAGCAGTTGTTTCTCTTTCACTGCTTCCTCATAACAAAACCAAAATCCACAAATTTTGTAGCAAAGTAATCCTCATCAGTCTAGAACACAAAAAAACCAACAAATCAACAATAAAATGTCGAGGATCCATAGATCAAGATTTGCAAAATAGTGCCAGTTTGTTTGGATAAAATATTCTTCAAGTAACACTCTTCCAAATCTTATTCTCTTTCTACCCATATTAGTGCCATTTGGACTCTAATCTCTTTTGCAATTCTCATTTTTTTCCTATTTCACATGTTTTCTTTCTTTTCCACCATGTTGCTTCTTTTCCTTTGGTAAAAATTATGCCAAGTAATAATTGTTGACAGAGAACACTAAATTCAATAATTCATAGAGAATCATTCTACACGTTTCATAAGAGCAACTAATAGTACAGGATTGCAAAAACAAGTTTAAATAGGCTTTGTCCAAGGTGTGGCCAAACTACCCAGCAAACCATGAAATTTGCCCAAATATTAAAATAACCTCTTGTGAATAACTTCTATGAGATACCTCAAACAAAATAGGTGAAAAGACTAAATGCCAAGTGCAAAACTACATGGTTGAAATAAATCATTATCTACCTCTTTCAATTTTATTTTTCTACAGTCCTGTTATTATCACCTTCTTGGTTAATCTTTTGACAACTTTTACGGGAGCAAAATGGCAGTAATAATGTTTGCACCCCGATATTGTTATTGCTATTTGACTTTGGCAATGACTAACACACCTGCCGGCTGCTGCCCATTGATGGTGAAAATTAACAAAATTTGCACCTCTCGATTTATTTTTCTACATATATTGCTATTTCGACCTTCAATATGGCCACCGGTGGCTATAGAGCCGTCAAAAGAGGCTGAATAGCAGTTGTTTCTCTTTCACTGCTTCCTCATAACAAAACCAAAATCCACAAATTTTGTAGCAAAGTAATCCTCATCAGTCTAGAACACAAAAAAACCAACAAATCAACAATAAAATGTCGAGGATCCATAGATCAAGATTTGCAAAATAGTGCCAGTTTGTTTGGATAAAATATTCTTCAAGTAACACTCTTCCAAATCTTATTCTCTTTCTACCCATATTAGTGCCATTTGGACTCTAATCTCTTTTGCAATTCTCATTTTTTTCCTATTTCACATGTTTTCTTTCTTTTCCACCATGTTGCTTCTTTTCCTTTGGTAAAAATTATGCCAAGTAATAATTGTTGACAGAGAACACTAAATTCAATAATTCATAGAGAATCATTCTACACGTTTCATAAGAGCAACTAATAGTACAGGATTGCAAAAACAAGTTTAAATAGGCTTTGTCCAAGGTGTGGCCAAACTACCCAGCAAACCATGAAATTTGCCCAAATATTAAAATAACCTCTTGTGAATAACTTCTATGAGATACCTCAAACAAAATAGGTGAAAAGACTAAATGCCAAGTGCAAAACTACATGGTTGAAATAAATCATTATCTACCTCTTTTTGAATTTTATTTTTCTACAGTTCTGTTATTATCACCTTCTTGGTTAATCTTTTGACAACTTTTACGGGAGCAAAATGGCAGTAATAATGTTTGCACCCCGATATTGTTATTGCTACTTGACTTTGGCAATGACTAACACACCTGCCGGCTGCTGCCCATTGATGGTGAAAATTAACAAAATTTGCACCTCTCGATTTATTTTTCTACATATATTGCTATTTCGACCTTCAATATGGCCACCGGTGGCTATAGAGCCGTCAAAAGAGGCTAAATAGCAGTTGTTTCTCTTTCACTGCTTCCTCATAACAAAACCAAAATCCACAAATTTTGTAGCAAAGTAATCCTCATCAGTCTAGAACACAAAAAAACCAACAAATCAACAATAAAATGTCGAGGATCCATAGATCAAGATTTGCAAAATAGTGCCAGTTTGTTTGGATAAAATATTCTTCAAGTAACACTCTTCCAAATCTTATTCTCTTTCTACCCATATTAGTGCCATTTGGACTCTAATCTCTTATGCAATTCTCTTTTTTTTTCCTATTTCACATGTTTTCTTTCTTTTCCACCATGTTGCTTCTTTTCCTTTGGTAAAAATTATGCCAAGTAATAATTGTTGACAGAGAACACTAAATTCAATAATTCATAGAGAATCATTCTACACGTTTCATAAGAGCAACTAATAGTACAGGATTGCAAAAACAAGTTTAAATAGGCTTTGTCCAAGGTGTGGCCAAACTACCCAGCAAACCATGAAATTTGCCCAAATATTAAAATAACCTCTTGTGAATAACTTCTATGAGATACCTCAAACAAAATAGGTGAAAAGACTAAATGCCAAGTGCAAAACTACATGGTTGAAATAAATCATTATCTACCTCTTTCAATTTTATTTTTCTACAGTTCTGTTATTCTCACCTTCTTGGTTAATCTTTTGACAACTTTTACGGGAGCAAAATGGCAGTAATAATGTTTGCACCCCGATATTGTTATTGCTACTTGACTTTGGCAATGACTAACACACCTGCCGGCTGCTGCCCATTGATGGTGAAAATTAACAAAATTTGCACCTCTCGATTTATTTTTCTACATATATTGCTATTTCGACCTTCAATATGGCCACCGGTGGCTATAGAGCCGTCAAAAGAGGCTAAATAGCAGTTGTTTCTCTTTCACTGCTTCCTCATAACAAAACCAAAATCCACAAATTTTGTAGCAAAGTAATCCTCGTCAGTCTAGAACACAAAAAAACCAACAAATAAACAATAAAATGTCGAGGATCCATAGATCAAGATTTGCAAAATAGTGCCAGTTTGTTTGGATAAAATATTCTTCAAGTAACACTCTTCCAAATCTTATTCTCTTTCTACCCATATTAGTGCCATTTGGACTCTAATCTCTTTTGCAATTCTCTTTTTTTTCCTATTTCACATGTTTTCTTTCTTTTCCACCATGTTGCTTCTTTTCCTTTGGTAAAAATTATGCCAAGTAATAATTGTTGACAGAGAACACTAAATTCAATAATTCATAGAGAATCATTCTACACGTTTCATAAGAGCAACTAATAGTACAGGATTGCAAAAACAAGTTTAAATAGGCTTTGTCCAAGGTGTGGCCAAACTACCCAGCAAACCATGAAATTTGCCCAAATATTAAAATAACCTCTTGTGAATAACTTCTATGAGATACCTCAAACAAAATAGGTGAAAAGACTAAATGCCAAGTGCAAAACTACATGGTTGAAATAAATCATTATCTACCTCTTTCAATTTTATTTTTCTACAGTTCTGTTATTATCACCTTCTTGGTTAATCTTTTGACAACTTTTACGGGAGCAAAATGGCAGTAATAATGTTTGCACCCCGATATTGTTATTGCTACTTGACTTTGGCAATGACTAACACACCTGCCGGCTGCTGCCCATTGATGGTGAAAATTAACAAAATTTGCCCCTCTCGATTTATTTTTCTACATATATTGCTATTTCGACCTTCAATATGGCCACCGGTGGCTATAGAGCCGTCAAAAGAGGCTAAATAGCAGTTGTTTCTCTTTCACTGCTTCCTCATAACAAAACCAAAATCCACAAATTTTGTAGCAAAGTAATCCTCATCAGTCTAGAACACAAAAAAACCAACAAATCAACAATAAAATGTCGAGGATCCGTAGATCAAGATTTGCAAAATAGTGCCAGTTTGTTTGGATAAAATATTCTTCAAGTAACACTCTTCCAAATCTTATTCTCTTTCTACCCATATTAGTGCCATTTGGACTCTAATCTCTTATGCAATTCTCTTTTTTTTCCTATTTCACATGTTTTCTTTCTTTTCCACCATGTTGCTTCTTTTCCTTTGGTAAAAATTATGCCAAGTAATAATTGTTGACAGAGAACACTAAATTCAATAATTCATAGAGAATCATTCTACACGTTTCATAAGAGCAACTAATAGTACAGGATTGCAAAAACAAGTTTAAATAGGCTTTGTCCAAGGTGTGGCCAAACTACCCAGCAAACCATGAAATTTGCCCAAATATTAAAATAACCTCTTGTGAATAACTTCTATGAGATACCTCAAACAAAATAGGTGAAAAGACTAAATGCCAAGTGCAAAACTACATGGTTGAAATAAATCATTATCTACCTCTTTCAATTTTATTTTTCTACAGTTCTGTTATTATCACCTTCTTGGTTAATCTTTTGACAACTTTTACGGGAGCAAAATGGCAGTAATAATGTTTGCACCCCGATATTGTTATTGCTACTTGACTTTGGCAATGACTAACACACCTGCCGGCTGCTGCCCATTGATGGTGAAAATTTACAAAATTTTCCCCTCTCGATTTATTTTTCTACATATATTGCTATTTCGACCTTCAATATGGCCACCGGTGGCTATAGAGCCGTCAAAAGAGGCTGAATAGCAGTTGTTTCTCTTTCACTGCTTCCTCATAACAAAACCAAAATCCACAAATTTTGTAGCAAAGTAATCCTCATCAGTCTAGAACACAAAAAAACCAACAAATCAACAATAAAATGTCGAGGATCCATAGATCAAGATTTGCAAAATAGTGCCAGTTTGTTTGGATAAAATATTCTTCAATTAACACTCTTCCAAATCTTATTCTCTTTCTACCCATATTAGTGCCATTTGGACTCTAATCTCTTTTGCAATTCTCTTTTTTTTCCTATTTCACATGTTTTCTTTCTTTTCCACCATGTTGCTTCTTCTCCTTTGGTAAAAATTATGCCAAGTAATAATTGTTGACAGAGAACACTAAATTCAATAATTCATAGAGAATCATTCTACACGTTTCATAAGAGCAACTAATTGTACAGGATTGCAAAAACAAGTTTAAATAGGCTTTGTCCAAGGTGTGGCCAAACTACCCAGCAAACCATGAAATTTGCCCAAATATTAAAATAACCTCTTGTGAATAACTTCTATGAGATACCTCAAACAAAATAGGTGAAAAGACTAAATGCCAAGTGCAAAACTACATGGTTGAAATAAATCATTATCTACCTCTTTCAATTTTATTTTTCTACAGTTCTGTTATTCTCACCTTCTTGGTTAATCTTTTGACAACTTTTACGGGAGCAAAATGGCAGTAATAATGTTTGCACCCCGATATTGTTATTGCTACTTGACTTTGGCAATGACTAACACACCTGCCGGCTGCTGCCCATTGATGGTGAAAATTAATAAAATTTGCACCTCTCGATTTATTTTTCTACATATATTGCTATTTCGACCTTCAATATGGCCACCGGTGGCTATAGAGCCGTCAAAAGAGGCTGAATAGCAGTTGTTTCTCTTTCACTGCTTCCTCATAACAAAACCAAAATCCACAAATTTTGTAGCAAAGTAATCCTCATCAGTCTAGAACACAAAAAAACCAACAAATCAACAATAAAATGTCGAGGATCCATAGATCAAGATTTACAAAATAGTGCCAGTTTGTTTGGATAAAATATTCTTCAAGTAACACTCTTCCAAATCTTATTCTCTTTCTACCCATATTAGTGCCATTTGGACTCTAATCTCTTATGCAATTCTCATTTTTTTCCTATTTCACATGTTTTCTTTCTTTTCCACCATGTTGCTTCTTTTCCTTTGGTAAAAATTATGCCAAGTAATAATTGTTGACAGAGAACACTAAATTCAATAATTCATAGAGAATCATTCTACACGTTTCATAAGAGCAACTAATAGTACAGGATTGCAAAAACAAGTTTAAATACGTTTTGTCCAAGGTGTGGCCAAACTACCCAGCAAACCATGAAATTTGCCCAAATATTAAAATAACCTCTTGTGAATAACTTCTATGAAATACCTCAAACAAAATAGGTGAAAAGACTAAATGCCAAGTGCAAAACTACATGGTTGAAATAAATCATTATCTACCTCTTTCAATTTTGTTTTTCTACATTATTGTTATTACTCACCACCTTCTGGTTAATCTTTTGACAACTTTTTTAACGGCAGCAAAATGGTAGTAAATAATGTTTGGCCACCCCGATATTGTTATTGCTACTTTGACTTTGGGCAATGACTTAAACCAACACCCCCTTGGCCCGGCTGGGGCTGCCCATTGATGGTGAAAATTAACAAAATTTGCACCTCTCGATTTATTTTTCTACATATATTGCTATTTCGACCTTCAATATGGCCACAGCTGGCTATAGTGCCGTCAAAAGAGGCTAAATAGTAGTTGTTTCTCTTTCACTGCTTCCTCATAACAAAACCAAAATCCACAAATTTTGTAGCAAAGTAATCCTCATGAGTCCAGAACACAAAAAAACCAACAAATCAACAATAAAATGTCGAGGATCCATAGATCAAGATTTGCAAAATAGTGCCAGTTTGTTTGGATAAAATATTCTTCAAGTAACACTCTTCCAAATCTTATTCTCTTTCTACCCATATTAGTGCTATTTGGACTCTAATCTCTTATGCAATTCCCATTTTTTTCCTGTTTCACATGTTTTCTTTCTTTTCCACCATGTTGCTTCTTTTCCTTTGGTAAAAATTATGCCAAGTAATAATTGTTGACAGAGAACACTAAATTCAATAATTCATAGAGAATCATTCTACACGTTTCATAAGAGCAACTAATAGTACAGGATTACAAAAACAAGTTTAAATAGGCTTTGTCCAAAGTGTGGCCAAACTACCCAGCAAACCACGAAATTTGCCCAAATATTAAAATAACCTCTTGTGAATAACTTCTATGAGATAACTCAAACAAAATAGGTGAAAAGACTAAATGCCAGGTGCAAAACTACATGGTTTAAATAAATCATTATCTACCTCTTTCAATTTTATTTTTCTACAGTTCTGTTATTATCACCTTCTTGGTTAATCTTTTGACAACTTTTACGGGAGCAAAATGGCAGTAATAATGTTTGCACCCCGATATTGTTATTGCTACTTGACTTTGGCAATGACTAACACACCTGCCGGCTGCTGCCCATTGATGGTGAAAATTAACAAAATTTGCCCCTCTCGATTTATTTTTCTACATATATTGCTATTTTGACCTTCAATATGGCCACCGGTGGCTATAGAGCCGTCAAAAGAGGCTAAATAGCAGTTGTTCCTCTTTCACTGCTTCCTCATAACAAAACCAAAATCCACAAATTTTGTAGCAAAGTAATCCTCATCAGTCTAGAACACAAAAAAACCAACAAATCAACAATAAAATGTCGAGGATCCATAGATCAAGATTTGCAAAATAGTGCCAGTTTGTTTGGATAAAATATTCTTCAATTAACACTCTTCCAAATCTTATTCTCTTTCTACCCATGTTAGTGCCATTTGGACTCTAATCTCTTTTGCAATTCTCATTTTTTTCCTATTTCACATGTTTTCTTTCTTTTCCACCATGTTGCTTCTTTTCCTTTGGTAAAACTTATGCCAATTAATAATTGTTGACAGAGAACACTAAATTCAATAATTCATAGAGAATCATTCTACACGTTTCATAAGAGCAACTAATAGTACAGGATTACAAAAACAAGTTTAAATAGGCTTTGTCCAAGGTGTGGCCAAACTACCCAGCAAACCATGAAATTTGCCCAAATATTAAAATAACCTCTTGTGAATAACTTCTATGAGATACCTCAAACAAAATAGGTGAAAAGACTAAATGCCAAGTGCAAAACTACATGGTTGAAATAAATCATTATCTACCTCTTTCAATTTTATTTTTCTACAGTTCTGTTATTATCACCTTCTTGGTTAATCTTATGACAACTTTTACGGGAGCAAAATGGCAGTAATAATGTTTGCACCCCGATATTGTTATTGCTACTTGACTTTGGCACTGACTAACACACCTGCCGGCTGCTGCCCATTGATGGTGAAAATTAACAAAATTTGCCCCTCTCGATTTATTTTTCTACATATATTGCTATTTCGACCTTCAATATGGCCACCGGTGGCTATAGAGCCGTCAAAAGAGGCTAAATAGCAGTTGTTTCTCTTTCACTGCTTCCTCATAGCAAAACCAAAATCCAAAAATTTTGTAGCAAAGTAATCCTCGTCAGTCTAGAACACAAAAAAACCAACAAATCAACAATAAAATGTCGAGGATCCATAGATCAAGATTTGCAAAATAGTGCCAGTTTGTTTGGATAAAATATTCTTCAAGTAACACTCTTCCAAATCTTATTCTCTTTCTACCCATATTAGTGCCATTTGGACTCTAATCTCTTATGCAATTCTCTTTTTTTTCCTATTTCACATGTTTTCATTCTTTTCCACCATGTTGCTTCTTTTCCTTTGGTAAAAATTATGCCAAGTAATAATTGTTGACAGAGAACACTAAATTCAATAATTCATAGAGAATCATTCTACACGTTTCATAAGAGCAACTAATAGTACAGGATTGCAAAAACAAGTTTAAATAGGCTTTGTCCAAGGTGTGGCCAAACTACCCAGCAAACCATGAAATTTGCCCAAATATTAAAATAACCTCTTGTGAATAACTTCTATGAGATACCTCAAACAAAATAGGTGAAAAGACTAAATGCCAAGTGCAAAACTACATGGTTGAAATAAATCATTATCTACCTCTTTCAATTTTATTTTTCTACAGTTCTGTTATTATCACCTTCTTGGTTAATCTTTTGACAACTTTTACGGGAGCAAAATGGCAGTAATAATGTTTGCACCCCGATATTGTTATTGCTACTTGACTTTGGCAATGACTAACACACCTGCCGGCTGCTGCCCATTGATGGTGAAAATTAACAAAATTTGCACCTCTCGATTTATTTTTCTACATATATTGCTATTTCGACCTTCAATATGGCCACCGGTGGCTATAGAGCCGTCAAAAGAGGCTAAATAGCAGTTGTTTCTCTTTCACTGCTTCCTCATAACAAAACAAAATCCACAAATTTTGTAGCAAAGTAATCCTCATCAGTCTAGAACACAAAAAAACCAACAAATCAACAATAAAATGTCGAGGATCCATAGATCAAGATTTGCAAAATAGTGCCAGTTTGTTTGGATAAAATATTCTTCAAGTAACACTCTTCCAAATCTTATTCTCTTTCTACCCATATTAGTGCCATTTGGACACTAATCTCTTATGCAATTCTCATTTTTTTCCTATTTCAGATGTTTTCTTTCTTTTCCACCATGTTGCTTCTTTTCCTTTGGTAAAAATTATGCCAAGTAATAATTGTTGACAGAGAACACTAAATTCAATAATTCATAGAGAATCATTCTACACGTTTCATAAGAGCAACTAATAGTACAGGATTGCAAAAAAAAGTTTAAATAGGCTTTGTCCAAGGTGTGGCCAAACTACCCAGCAAACCCTGAAATTTGCCCAAATATTAAAATAAACTCTTGTGAATAACTTCTATGAAATACCTCAAACAAAATAGGTGAAAAGACCAAATGCCAAGTGCAAAACTACATGGTTGAAATAAATCATTATCTACCTCTTTCAATTTTATTTTTCAACATTATTGTTATTATGACCTTCTTGGTTAATCTTTTGACAAATTTTGCGGGAGCAAAATGGCAGTAATAAAGTTTGCACCCCGATATTGTTATTGCTACTTGACTTTGGCAATGACTAACACACCTGCCGGCTGCTGCCCATTGATGGTGAAAATTAACATAATTTGCACCTCTCGATTTATTTTTCAACATATATTGCTATTTCGACCTTCAATATGGCCACAGCTGGCTATAGAGCCGTCAAAAGAGGCTAAATAGCAGTTGTTTCTCTTTCACTGCTTCCTCATAACAAAACCAAAATCCACAAATTTTGTAGCAAAGTAATCTTCATGAGTCTGGAACACAAAAAAACCAACAAATCAACAATAAAATGTCGAGGATCCATAGATCAAGATTTGTAAAATAGTGCCAGTTTGTTTGGATAAAGTATTCTTCAAGTAACACTCTTCCAAATCTTATTCCCTTTCTACCCATATTAGTGCCATTTGGACTCTAATCTCTTATGCAATTCTCATTTTTTTCCTGTTTCACATGTTTTCTTTCTTTTCCACCATGTTGCTTCTTTTCCTTTGGTAAAAATTATGCCAAGTAATAATTGTTGACAGAGAACACTAAATTTAATAATTCATAGAGAATCATTCTACACATTTCATAAGAGCAACTAATAGTACAGGATTGCAAAAACAAGTTTAAATAGGCTTTGTCCAAGGTGTGGCCAAACTACCCAGCAAACCATGAAATTTGCCCAAATATTAAAATAACCTCTTGTGAATAACTTCTACGAAATACCTCAAACAAAATAGGTGAAAAGACTACATGCCAAGTGCAAAAATACATGGTTGAAATAAATCATTATCTACCTCTTTCAATTTTATTTTTCTACATTGTTGTTATTATCACCTTCTTGGTTAATCTTTTGACAACTTTTACGGGAGCAAAATGGCAGTAATAATGTTTGCACCCCGATATTGTTATTGCTACTTGACTTAGGCAATGACTAACACACCTGCCGGCTGCTGCCCATTGATGGTGAAAATTAACAAAATTTGCACCTCTCGATTTATTTTTCTACATATATTGCTATTTCGACCTTCAATATGGCCACAGGTGGCTATAGAACCGTCAAAAGCGGCTAAATAGCAGTTGTTTCTCTTTCACTGCTTCCTCATAACAAAACCAAAATCCACAAATTTTGTAGCAAAGTAATCCTCATGAGTCCAGAACACAAAAAAACCAAGAAATCAACAATAAAATGTCGAGAATCGATAGATCAAGATTTGCAAAATAGTGCCAGTTTGTTTGGATAAAATATTCTTCAAGTAACACTCTTCCAAATCTTATTCTCTTTCTACCCATATTAGTGCCATTTGGACACTAATCTCTTATGCAATTCTCATTTTTTTCTATTTCAGATGTTTTCTTTCTTTTCCACCATGTTGTTTCTTTTCCTTTGGTAAAAATTATGCCAAGTAATAATTGTTGACAGAGAACACTAAATTCAATAATTCATAGAGAATCATTCTACACGTTTCATAAGAGCAACTAATAGTACAGGATTGCAAAAACAAGTTTAAATAGGCTTTGTCCAAGGTGTGGCCAAACTACCCAGCAAACCATGAAATTTGCCCAAATATTAAAATAACCTCTTGTGAATAACTTCTATGAGATTACATCAAACAAAATAGGTAAAGACTAATGCCAAAGTGCAAAACACATGGTTGAATAAAGTCATTATCTTACCTCTTCAATTTTATTTTTCTACCAGTTTCTGTTAATATCACCTTTGGTTAATTCTTTTTGACAACTTTTACTGGGACAAAATGGGTAATAATGGTTGCACCCCGATATAGTTATTGATACTTAAAACTTTGGCAAGACTAACACACCTGCCGGCTTCTGCCCATCTGATGTGAAATAATTAAAAATTTGCCCCACTCGATTTATTTTCTACAGTTATTATTGCTATTGATTCGACCTTCATATGGCCACCGGTGGCTAATAGAGCCGTCAATGAGGCCTAAATAGCAATTGTTTCCTCTCTTTCAAACTGCTTCCTCTAACAAAGCAAAATCAACAATTTTGTAAGCAATAGTAATCCTAAATCCAGTCTAGAACACAAAAAAAAACCAACAAAATCAAACAATAAAATGTCGAGGATCAGTAGATCAAGATTTGCAAATATACGTGCCAGTTTGTTGGATAAAATATTCTTCATAAGTAACAACTCTTCCAAATCTTATTCTCTTTCTAACCCATATTAGTGCCATTGTGGACTCTAAATCTCTTTTGCAATTCTCTTTTTCCTATTCACATGTTTTTCTTTCTTTTCCACCATGTTGCTTCTTTTCCTTTGGTAAAAATTATGTCAAGTAATAATTGTTGACAGAGAACACTAAATTCAATAATTCATAGAGAATCATTCTACACGTTTCATAAGAGCAACTAATAGTACAGGATTACAAAAACAAGTTTAAATACGCTTTGTCCAAGGTGTGGCCAAACTACCCAGCAAACCATGAAATTTGCCCAAATATTAAAATAACCTCTTGTGAATAACTTCTATGAGATACCTCAAACAAAATAGGTGAAAAGACTAAATGCCAAGTGCAAAACTACATGGTTGAAATAAATCATTATCTACCTCTTTCAATTTTATTTTTCTACAGTTCTGTTATTATCACCTTCTTGGTTAATCTTTTGACAACTTTTACGGGAGCAAAATGGCAGTAATAATGTTTGCACCCCGATATTGTTATTGCTACTTGACTTTGGCAATGACTAACACACCTGCCGGCTGCTGCCCATTGATGGTGAAAATTAACAAAATTTGCACCTCTCAATTTATTTTTCTACATATATTGCTATTTCAACCTTCAATATGGCCACCGGTGGCTATAGAGCCGTCAAAAGAGGCTGAATAGCAGTTGTTTCTCTTTCACTGCTTCCTCATAACAAAACCAAAATCCACAAATTTTGTAGCAAAGTAATCCTCATCAGTCTAGAACACAAAAAAACCAACAAATCAACAATAAAATGTCGAGGATCCATAGATCAAGATTTGCAAAATAGTGCCAGTTTGTTTGGATAAAATATTCTTCAAGTAACACTCTTCCAAATCTTATTCTCTTTCTACCCATATTAGTGCCATTTGGACTCTAATCTCTTATGCAATTCTCTTTTTTTTCCTATTTCACATGTTTTCTTTCTTTTCCACCATGTTGCTTCTTTTCCTTTGGTAAAAATTATGCCAAGTAATAATTGTTGACAGAGAACACTAAATTCAATAATTCATAGAGAATCATTCTACACGTTTCATAAGAGCAACTAATTGTACAGGATTGCAAAAACAAGTTTAAATAGGCTTTGTCCAAGGTGTGGCCAAACTACCCAGCAAACCACGAAATTTGCCCAAATATTAAAATAACCTCTTGTGAATAACTTCTATGAGATAACTCAAACAAAATAGGTGAAAAGACTAAATGCCAGGTGCAAAACTACATGGTTGAAATAAATCATTATCTACCTCTTTCAATTTTATTTTTCTACAGTTCTGTTATTAATCACCTTCTTTGTTAATCTTTTGACAACTTTACGGGAGCAAAATGGCAGTAATATTTTTGCACCCCCCGATATTGTTATTGCTACTTGACTTTGGCAATGACTAAACACAACCTGCCGGCTGCTGCCATTGATGGGTGAAAATTAACAAATTTTCACCACTCGATTATTCTACATATATTGCTATTTCGACCTGCAAGCACGCGCGCAGCCGCCGCCAGCGATAAATAGATGTTTCTCTTTCACTGCTTCCTCATAACAAAACCAAAATCCACAAATTTTGTAGCAAAGTAATCCTCGTCAGTCTAGAACACAAAAAAACCAACAAATAAACAATAAAATGTCGAGGATCCATAGATCAAGATTTCCAAAATAGTGCCAGTTTGTTTGGATAAAATATTCTTCAAGTAACACTCTTCCAAATCTTATTCTCTTTCTACCCATATTAGTGCCATTTGGACTCTAATCTCTTTTGCAATTCTCTTTTTTTTCCTATTTCACATGTTTTCTTTCTTTTCCACCAAGTTGCTTCTTTTCCTTTGGTAAAAATTATGCCAAGTAATAATTGTTGACAGAGAACACTAAATTCAATAATTCATAGCGAATCATTCGACACGTTTCATAATTGCAACTAATAGTACAGGATTGCAAAAACAAGTTTAAATAGGCTTTGTCCAAGGTGTGGCCAAACTACCCAGCAAACCATGAAATTTGCCCAAATATTAAAATAACCTCTTGTGAATAACTTCTATGAGATAACTCAAACAAAATAGGTGAAAAGACTAAATGCCAGGTGCAAAACTACATGGTTGAAATAAATCATTATCTACCTCTTTCAATTTTATTTTTCTACAGTTCTGTTATTATCACCTTCTTGGTTAATCTTTTGACAACTTTTACGGGAGCAAAATGGCAGTAATAATGTTTGCACCCCGATATTGTTATTGCTACTTGACTTTGGCAATGACTAACACACCTGCCGGCTGCTGGCCATTGATGGTGAAAATTAACAAAATTTGCCCCTCTCGATTTATTTTTCTACATATATTGCTATTTCGACCTTCAATATGGCCACCGGTGGCTATAGAGCCGTCAAAAGAGGCTAAATAGCAGTTGTTTCTCTTTCACTGCTTCCTCATAACAAAACCAAAATCAACAAATTTTGTAGCAAAGTAATCCTCATCAGTCTAGAACACAAAAAAACCAAGAAATCAACAATAAAATGTCGAGGATCCATAGATCAAGATTTCCAAATAGTGCCAGTTTTGTTTGGATAAAATATTCTTCAAGACCTCTCAAATCTTATTCTCTTTCTACCCATATTAGTGCCATTTGGACTCTAATCTCTTATGCAATTCTCATTTTTTTCCTATTTCACATGTTTTCTTTCTTTTCCACCATGTTGCTTCTTTTCCTTTGGTAAAAATTATGCCAAGTAATAATTGTTGACAGAGAACACTGAATTCAATAATTCATAGAGAATCATTCTACACGTTTCATAAGAGCAACTAATAGTACAGGATTGCAAAAACAAGTTTAAATAGGCTTTGTCCAAGGTGTGGCCAAACTACCCAGCAAACCATGAAATTTGCCCAAATATTAAAATAACCTCTGGTGAATAACTTCTATGAGATACCTCAAACAAAATAGGTGAAAAGACTAAATGCCAAGTGCAAAACTACATGGTTGAAATAAATCATTATCTACCTCTTTCAATTTTATTTTTCTACAGTTCTGTTATTATCACCTTCTTGGTTAATCTTTTGACAACTTTTACGGGAGGAAAATGGCAGTAATAATGTTTGCACTCCGATATTGTTATTGCTACTTGACTTTGGCAATGACTAACACACCTGCCGGCTGCTGCCCATTGATGGTGAAAATTAACAAAATTTTCACCTCTCGATTTATTTTTCTACATATATTGCTATTTCGACCTTCAATATGGCCACCGGTGGCTATAGAGCCGTCAAAAGAGGCTAAATAGCAGTTGTTTCTCTTTCACTGCTTCCTCATAACAAAACCAAAATCCACAAATTTTGTAGCAAAGTAATCCTCGTCAGTCTAGAACACAAAAAAACCAACAAATAAACAATAAAATGTCGAGGATCCATAGATCAAGATTTCCAAAATAGTGCCAGTTTGTTTGGATAAAATATTCTTCAAGTAACACTCTTCCAAATCTTATTCTCTTTCTACCCATATAGTGCCAATTTGGACTCTAATCTCTTGCAATCTCTTTTTCCTATTCAATGTTTTCTTTCCTTTACACCAAGTTGCTTCTTTCCTTTGGTAAAAATTATGCCAAGTAATAATTGGTTACAGAGAAACACTAAATTCAATAATTCATAAGCGAATCATTTCGAGCACGTTTCATAATGCAATCTAATAGTACAGATGCAAAAAACAAGTTTTAAATAGGCTTTGTCCAAGGTTGGCCAACTGATCCCAGCAAACCAATGAAATTTGCCAAATATTAAAATAACCCTCTTGTGAAATAACTCTATGAGATAACTCAAAAAAATAAGGTGAAAGAACTAAAATGAAGGTGCAAAACTACATGGTTGAAATAAATCATTATCTACCTCTTTCAATTTTATTTTTCTACAGTTCTGTTATTATCACCTTCTTGGTTAATCTTTTGACAACTTTTACGGGAGCAAAATGGCAGTAATAATGTTTGCACCCCGATATTGTTATTGCAACTTGACTTTGGCAATGACTAACACACCTGCCGGCTGCTGCCCATTGATGGTGAAAATTAACAAAATTTGCAACTCTCGATTTATTTTTCTATATATATTGCAATTTCGACCTTCAATATGGCCGCAGGTGGCTATAGAGCTGTCAAAAAAGGCTAAATAGCAGTTGTTTCTCTTTCACTGCTTCCTCATAACAAAATCAAAATCCACAAATTTTGTAGCAAAGTAATCCTCATGAGTCCAGAACACAAAAAAACCAACAAATCAACAATAAAAAGTCGAGG